>NW_026709134.1:0-35620 GCF_030490865.1 Poecile atricapillus | reverse complement strand
TAGTTCCCAATCCCCAGTTCCCAATTCCCAATCCCAAATTCCCAATCCCAAATTCCCAATTCCCAATTCCCAATCCCCAATCCCAAATTCCCAATTCCCAGTTCCCAATTCCCAGTTCCCAATTCCCAATTCCCAATCCCAAATTCCCAATTCCCAATTCCCAATCCCAAATTCCCAATTCCCAATTCCCAATTCCCAATTCCCAATTCCCAATTCCCAGTTCCCAATTCCCAATCCCAAATTCCCAATCCCAAATTCCCAATCCCAAATTCCCAGTTCCCAATTCCCAAATCCCCAGTTCTCAATCCCCAATTCCCCATTCCCAATTCCCAATTCCCAATCCCAAATTCCCAATCCCAAATTCCCAATCCCAAATTCCCGTTCCCCACCGTTTGCTGCTCTCCACGAAGGCCTCGAGCCCGTGGGGGTCCCCGGGGTCCCCCCGAAAGCTCCGGGGCTGCTCCAGGAAGGGCTCGAAGAGATGGAGCTGGTTCAGCCCCAGCCGCAGCTCCTGCGCCGCCTGCAACGGGGGATTGGGGATTTTGGGGATTTTGGGGTTTTTTTGGGATTTTGGTTTTTTTTTTGGGATTTGGGGATTCTGGGGTTTTTTGGGATTTGGGGATTTTGGGGGGTTTTTGGGATTTTGGGGGGTTTTTGGGAATTTTGAGGGGTTATTTGGGATTTGGCGATTTTGGGGGGAATTTGGCGATTTTGGGGGTTTTTTGGGATTTGGGAATTTTGAGGGGTTATTTGGGATTTGGGGATTTTGGGGGGTTTTTGGGATTTTGGGGGGTTTTTGGGAATTTTGAGGGGTTATTTGGGATTTGGGGATTTTGGGGGATTTTTGGTATTTTGGGGGGTTTTTGGGATTTGGGGGGGTTTTGGGGATATGGGGATTTTTGGTTTTTTTTGGGATTTGGGGATTTTGGGGGGTTTTTGGGATTTGGGGGGATTTTTGGGATTTGGGGATTTGGGGGGGTTTTGGGGATTTGGGGATTTTTGGTTTTTTTTGGGATTTGGGGATTTTGGGGGGTTTTTGGGATTTGGGGGGATTTTTGGGATTTGGGGATTTGGGGGGGTTTTGGGGATTTTGGGGGGTTTTTTGGGATTTGGGGATTTTGGGGTTTTTTGGGATTTGGGGGGTCCCAGGGGTCACCCACCCCACCCCGGTGCTCACCTGGGGGTCGAAGGTGGCGAAGAAGAGGAGGGAGGGGTGGAAGCGCTGGGCAGTGGCGGAGAAGGCCTGGAAGGCTGAGGGGGAATTGGGGGGGGAACTGGGAATTGGGGATTGGGAACTGGGAACTGGGAACTGGGAATTGGGGATTGGGAATTGGGGATTGGGAATTGGGGATTGGGAACTGGGAATTGGGGATTGGGAATTGGGAACTGGGAATTGGGGATTGGGAACTGGGAATCTGGGATTGGGAACTGGGAATTGGGGATTGGGAATTGGGAACTGGGAATTGGGGATTGGGAACTGGGAATTGGGGATTGGGAATTGGGAGCTGGGAATTGGGAATTGGGAACTGGGAATTGGGGATTGGGAACTGGGAATTGGGAACTGGGAATTGGGAGCTGGGAATTGGGAATTGGGAACTGGGAATTGGGGATCGGGAACTGGGAATTGGGAACTGGGAATTGGGAGCTGGGAATTGGGAATTGGGAACTGGGAATTGGGGATTGGGAACTGGGAATTGGGGATTGGGAACTGGGAACTGGGAATTGGGGATTGGGAATTGGGAGCTGGGAATTGGGAATTGGGAACTGGGAATTGGGGATCGGGAACTGGGAATTGGGAACTGGGAATTGGGAGCTGGGAATTGGGAATTGGGAACTGGGAATTGGGGATTGGGAACTGGGAATTGGGGATTGGGAACTGGGAACTGGGAATTGGGAATTGGGAATTGGGAACTGGGAATTGGGAATTGGAAATTGGGGATTGGGAACTGGGAATTGGGGATTGGGAACTGGGAATTGGGGATTGGGAACTGGGAACTGGGAATTGGGGATTGGGGATTGGGAATTGGGAACTGGGGATTGGGAATTGGGAACTGGGAATTGGGAATTGGGAATTGGGTTTGGGAACTGGGGATTGGGAATTGTCAGGTGACACACAGGTCACACAGGTGACATTCAGGTGACACAGGTGACACACAGGTGACACAGCTGACACACAGGTCACACACAGGTGACACAGGTGACACAGGTGACACACAGGTGACACAGGTGACACTCAGGTGACACAGGTGACACAGGTGACACAGGTGACACACTGTGACACACAGGTGACACAGGTGACACAGGTGACACAGGTGACACTCAGGTGACACAGGTGACACAGGTGGCACACAGGTGACACAGGTGACACAGGTGACACACAGGTGACACACAGGTGACACAGGTGACACAGGTGACACAGGTGACACTCAGGTGACGCACAGGTCACACAGGTGACACAGGTGACAGGTGACACAGGTGACAGGTGACACAGGTGACACTCAGGTGACACAGGTGACACACACAGGTGACACTCAGGTGACACAGGTGACACGTGACACAGGTGACACACAGGTGACACTCAGGTGACACTCAGGTGACACTCAGGTGACACTCAGGTGACACACAGGTGACACAGGTGACAGATGACACACAGGTGACACACAGGTGACAGGTGACACAGGTGACACAGGTGACACTCAGGTGACACATAGGTGACACAGGTGACACTCAGGTGACACAGGGGGTGTCCCCACGCACGCTCCGAGTCCCGTCCCTCGAAGTACCCGATGACTTTGGGCTCCTCCTCGATGTCCCCAAAGTCCCGGAGCTCCTGCCCGGCTGCCACCACCTGCACGGGGGTCCCCAGAGCCTGGGGGTGTCCCCGGGGTCAGGGAGGTTCTGGGGGTGCCCCCGGGGGGCTCTGGGGGACCCCCAGGGTCAATTCCCGGCCCTGCTCGGTGTCCACGAGGCCGAAGCCGACCCCGCTCTGCTCCAGCGCCACCCGCGGGGAGGGGACACAGCTGGGCACGGCTGAGGGACCCCCCGGTGTCACCTCAGTGTCCCCCAGTGTCCCTCAGAACCGCCCCAGTGTCCCCCAGTGTCCCCAGTGTCCCCCCCGGTGTCACCTCAGTGTCCCCCAGTGTCCCTCAGAACCCCCCCGGTGTCCCCCAGTGTCCCCCAGTGTCCCCCAGTGTCCCCCGGTGTCCCCCGGTGTCCCCCAGTGTCCCTCAGAACCCCCCCAGTGTCCCCCAGTGTCCCCCCGGTGTCCCCCAGTTCCCTCCCAGTTCCCTCCCAGTTCCCTCCCAGTGCTCCCAGTGGCTCCAGCTCCCGGGGCCGGTGTCCGGTGTCCCCGGGCCGCCGCCGCAGCGGAGCCAGCACCGGGCAGCGCCGCGAGGTCCCCTCGTGTCCCCTCAGTGCCACCCCCGGAGCTCCCCCAGCTCCCTCCCAGTGCTCCCAGTGATTCCCAGTGCTCCCAGTTCCCACCTCCAGCGCCTCCAGCTCCTCGGGCCGGGGTCCGGTGTCCCCGGGGCGCCGCCGCAGCTCCGCGGCCCCCCCGGGACCCCCCGGGACCCCCGGGACCCCCGGGACCCCCGGGACCCCCGGGGACAGAGCCAGCAGAGCCAGGAGCCACCGGCAGGGCCACAGCGGGGACATGGGGACACGGGACAGAGGGACAGAGGGACAGAGGGACAGAGGGACAGAGGGACAGGGGGACAGAGGGACAGAGGGACAGGGACAGAGGGACAGGGGGACAGAGGGACAGAGGGACAGAGGGACAGAGGGACACGGGTATGGACACACGGACAGGGGAACACGGGGACAAGAGAACACGGAGACACCGGGACACACGGACACGGGGATGGACACACGGACACAGGGACGGGGATGGACACACGGACACGGGGATGGACACACGGACACGGGGATGGACACACGGACACAGGGACGGGGATGGACACACGGACACGGGGACGGACACACAGAAGCAGGGGACAGAGGGACAGGCGGGGACGGGGCCCAGGGAGGAGCAGGGACGGACAGAACCAGGGGACAGGGACACCCTGGGACAGACACACGGACCCCGGGGACAGACACACGGACCCCGGGGACACACAGACAGACAGACGGACGGACGTCCCTCCCTGGGCCGGGTGACAGTCGGAGGGTGACAGACGCAGCCCTGGGGACAAGGACGGACACGACCCCCGTGGGGACACGGGGACAGTCACAGCCCCTTCCGGCGCCTCGGGGACAGACGGACACGGTGTCACCTCCCCGGTGTCCCCTCCCCGGTGTCCCCTCCCCGGTGTCCCCTCCCCGCTGTCACCTCCCCGGTGTCCCCTCCCGGTGTCCCTTCCCCGGTGTCCCCTCCCCACTGTCACCTCCCCGGTGTCCCCTCTCCACTGTCCCCTCTCCGGTGTCCCCTCCCCGCTGTCCCCTCCCCGGTGTCCCCTCCCCGGTGTCCCCTCCCCACTGTCACCTCCCCGGTGTCCCCTCCCGGTGTCCCCTCCCCGCTGTCCCCTCCCGGTGTCACCTCCCCGCTGTCACCTCCCCGCTGTCCCCTCCCGGTGTCCCCTCCCCGGTGTCCCCTCCCGGTGTCCCCTCCCCGCTGTCACCGCCCCGCCCCCCCCCGTGTGCCCCCCCCCCCGGCTCGGGGGTGTCCTGAGGGGTCCCAGGGGCTCAGCCAGACCCCCCCAAGTGTCCCCAAGTGTCCCCAAGTGTCCCCTGGGTGTCCCTGGGTGTCCCCCCCGCTTCCAGCCCCGCTCCAGCTCCGGACTGAGCCGGGAAAGAGGAACCGGGGGGGGGAAATTTGGGAGTTTGGGGGAATTTGGGGGAAATTTGGGGGAAATTTGGGGAGAAATTTGGATGGAATTTGGGGGGAATTCGGGGGGAATTTGGAGGAAATTTGGGAGAAATTTGGGAGAAATTCGGGGGAAATTCGGGGGGAATTTGGGAGAAATTTGGGGGGAATTCGGATGGAATTTGGAGGAAATTTGAGGGAAATTCGGGGGGAATTCGGGGGAAATTCGGGGGGAATTTGGGGGAAATTCGGGGGAAATTCGGGGGGAATTTGGGGGAATTCGGGGGAAATTCGGGGGAAATTCGGGAGGAAATTCGGGGGGAATTCGGGGGAAATTCGGGAAGAAATTCGGGGGGAATTCGGGGGGAATTTGGGGGTTCATGGAGGCTCTGGGTGGGATCTGGAGAATTTGGGGTGACCCGGGGGGGTCCGTGGGGTGCTGGGGACACCGAGGACACGAGGGGGGGGGGTCTCTCCCCCTCCCCTCCCCTCCCCTCCCCTCCCCTCCCCTCCCTCCCAGTCCATCCCAGTACACGAGGGGGGGTTAAACTGGTTTATTGCTCTCGGGGGGGGGTCCTGCTGCCCCCCCAGATTTGGGGGGGGGTCCCGACGCCCCCCTCCCCCCTCGGGGTTAGTATCGGGGTGCGGGAGGGGGTCCGGGGGGGTCCCGAGGGTGGGGGAGGGGCTCAGTAATAGGTTTCCTTCTCCACCCAGCCTGGAAAAAGAGGAGGGGGCGTCAGGGGGGGGCGAAATGGGAGCGCCCCCCCCTCAATTCCCTCCCCGCTTTTTGGGGGTTCCCATTTTTTACAGTCTCCATTTTTTGTGATCCCCATTTCGTGTTGGTTTTCCCATTTTTTTTGGTTTCCCCCCATTTTCCCAATTTTTTTTCTCCCATTTCTTTTTGTTTCCCTTTTTTTATTCTTCTCTCCCCCCATTTTTTTGTTTCCCCCCATTTTTTTTATTTCCCCTCATTTTCCCCCATTTATTTTTGTTTCCTCCCTTTTTTTTGGTTTCTCCCCATTTTCCCAATTTTTTCCCCCCATTTATTTTTATTTCCCCCCTCTTTTTTTGCTTCCCCCCATTTTTTTTCATTTCCCCTCATTTTTCCCCCAATTATTTTTATTTCCCCCTTTTTTTAATTTCCCCCCATTTTCCCCATCTTTTATTGCTTTCCCCCATTTTTTTTTCATTTCCCCATTTTTCCCCCATTAATTTTTATTTCCCCCCTTTTTTTTCCTTTCCCCCCATTTCCCCCCTTTTTTCCTTTCCCCCATTTCCCCCCCATTTATTTTTATTTCCCCCCCTTTTATTTATGTTCCCCCCACTTTTTTTCTTTTCCCCCCATTTTCTCCCCTTTTTTTTAATTTCCCCCTATTTTTCCCCCATTTATTTCGGTTTTCCCCCACTTTTTTTCTTTTTCCCCCATTTTCTCCCCTTTTTTTAAATTTCCCCCTATTTTTCCCCCATTTATTTCTGTTTTCCCCCATTTTTTTTCCTTTCCCCCCATTTTCTCCCCTTTTTTTAAATTTCCCCCCATTTTCCCCCCATTTATTTTTATTTCCCCCCTTTTATTTATGTTCCCCCCATTTTTTTTCCTTTCCCCCATTTCCCCCCCATATTTTTTTTTATTCCCCCCCTTTTATTTATGTTCCCCCCATTTTTTTTGCTTTCCCCCCATTTTTCCCCCCATTTCTTTTCATTTCCCCCCTTTTTCCTTTCCCCCATTTTCTCCCCTTTTTCCTTTCCCCCCATTTCCCCTTTTTTTTATTTCCCCTCATTTTCCCCCCATTTATTTTTATTTCCCCCCCATTTTTTTTCCTTTCCCCCCATTTTCCCCCCTTTTTTTTATTTCCCCCCATTTTTCCCATCTTTTTTTTTTTTTTGCTTTCCCCCCATTTTTTTCATTTCCCCCATTTTTTCCCCCCATTTATTTTTATTTCCCCCCCTTTTTTTTTGCTTCCCCCCATTTTTCCCCACTTTTTTTCCCTTTCCCCCCATTTTCCCCATCTTTTTTTTTTTATTTCCCCCCATTTCTTTTTATTTCCCCTTTTTTTTTTTAAATTCACCCCATTTCCCCCATCACATTCCTCCACCCCCCACACTTTTAGGGTCACCCCCATTTTTTGGGGTCCCCCCCTCACCTCCTGGGTATCTCCTCAGGATCAATTTCCGCACCTCGTCGTAGGCGAAGATGAGGAGGGAATAGGGGAAGGCGCAGAACCACCAGGTCACCCTGGCAACAAAAAACCCCCAAAATTCCGTCACCCCAAAATTCCGTCACCCCAAATCCCCCCGGGGGCTCAGATTTGGGGTGGGGGTCGGGATTTTTGGGGTGAGCCTCACTTGAGGGGGTACATGCGCAAAGCCACCCCCATGCCCGGGCAGTAGGACAGGAACGCCGCCAGCGCCGTCTCCTCCAGCAGCCCGAAAATCAGGATCTTGTTCCTAAAAAATGGGGGGATTTGGGGTTTTTGGGGGTTTTTTGGGAGGAAATTTGGGGGGAATTTGGGGGAAATTTGGGGGGAAATTTGGGGGGAATTTGGATGGAATTTGGGGGGAATTCGGGGGAAATTTGGAGGAAATTCGGGGAGAAATTTGGGGGAAATTTAGGGAGAAATTTGGGGGGATTTGGGGAGAAATTTGGGGGGAATTTGGATGGAATTTGGGGGGCATTCGAGGGAAATTTGGGGGGAATTTGGGGGGAAATTTGGGGGGATTTGGGGGAAATTTGGGGGGAAATTTAAATGGAATTTGGGGGGAATTCTGGGGGAAATTTGGGGGGAATTTTGGGGAGAAATTCGGGGGGATTTGGGGAGAAATTTGGGGGAATTTGGGGAGAAATTTGGGGGGAATTTGGATGGAATTTGGGGGGAATTTGGATGGGATTTGGGGGAAATTCGGGGGAAATTTGGGGAGAAATTTGGGGGGAATTTTGGGGAGAAATTTGCGGGGATTTGGGGGAAATTTGGGGGGAAATTTGGATGGAATTCGGGGGAAAATTGGGGGAAATTTGGGGGAAATTTAGGGAGAAATTTGGGGGGAATTTGGATGGAATTTGGGGGGAATTTGGATGGAATTTGGGGGAATTCGGGGGGAATTTGGGGGGAATTTTGGGGAGAAAATCGGGGAAATTTGGGGAGAAATTTGGGGGGAATTCGGATGGAATTTGGAGGGAATTTGGGAGAAATTCAGGGGAAATTCGGGAGGAAATTCGGGGGGAATTTGAGGGAAATTTGGGGGAAATACGGGGGGAATTTGGGGGAAATTCGGGGGGAATTTGGGGGGAATTTGGGGGAAATTCGGGAAGAAATTCGGGGGGAATTTGGGGGGAATTTGGGGGTTCATGGAGGGTCTGGGTGGGATCTGGAGAATTTGGGGTGACCCGGGGGGGTCCGTGGGGTGCTGGGGACACCGAGGACACGAGGGGGGGGTGGGGTCTCTCCCCCTCCCCTCCCCCTCCCCTCCCCTCCCCCCTCCCCTCCCCCTCCCCTCCCAGTCCATCCCAGTACACTGGGGGTGATTTTGGGATATTTTTGGGGTGATTTTGGGATATTTTTGAGGTGATTTTGGGATGTTTTGGGGTGATTCTGTAGCGTTTTTTTGCGGTGGGTTTGAGGTGGGATTTTGGGGCATTTTGGGATGGTTTTGGGGTGATTTTGGGGTGGTTTTGGGGTGGTTTTGGGGTGTTTTGGATGTTTCTGGGGTGATTTTGGGATGTTTTGGGGTGATTTTGGGATGGTTTGGGGATATTTTTGGGGTGTTTTTGGGATGCTTTTGGGGCGTTTTGGATGTTTTTGCGGTGTTTGGGATGGTTTTGGGGTGATTTTGGATGTTTTTGGGATGTTTTTGGGATGTTTTGGATGTTTTTGGGGTGATTTTGGGATGTTTTTGGGGTGATTTTGGGCTGTTTTGGGGCATTTTGGGGCATTTTTGGGGTGTTTTCCCTCACTTCATGCCCTGCTGGAAGACGGAGTTGGGACAGGTTCTGGAGGTTTTTGGGCTGTTTTTGGGATGTTTTGGGGTGTTTGGGATGTTTTTGGGGCATTTGGGGATATTTTTGGGATGTTTTTGGGATATTTTGGGGTGTTTTTGGGATGTTTTTGGGCTGTTTCGGATGGTTTTGGGGTGTTTTGGATGTTTTTGGGGTGATTTTGGGACGTTTTGGGGCATTTTGGGGCATTTTTGGGGTGTTTTCCCTCACTTCATGCCCTGCTGGAAGACGGAGCTGGGACAGGTTCTGGAGGTTTTTGGGATGTTTTTGGGATGTTTTTGGGATGGTTTTGGGCTGTTTTTGGGATATTTTGGGGTGTTTGGGATGTTTTTGGGGTGATTTTAAGATGTTTTTGGGGCATTTTGGGATATTTTTGGGATGATTTGGATGTTTTTGGGGTGTTTTTGGGCTGTTTTTGGGCTGTTTTTGGGATGTTTTTGGGCTGTTTTTGGGATGTTTTTGGGATGTTTTTGGGCTGTTTTTGGGATGTTTTTGGGTTGATTTTGGGATGTTTTTGGGATGTTTTTGGGCTGTTTTTGGGCTGGTTTTGGGGTGTTTTGGATGTTTTTGGGGCGTTTTGGGGCATTTTTGGGGTGTTTTCCCTCACTTCATGCCCTGCTGGAAGACAGAGTTGGGACAGGTTCTGGAAGTTTTGGGGTGATTTTGGGATGTTTTGGGGTGTTTTGGGATATTTTTGGGATACTTTTGGGATGTTTTTGGGATGTTTTGGGGTGTTTGGGATGTTTTTGGGGTGATTTTAAGATGTTTTTGGGGCATTTTGGGATATTTTTGGGATGATTTGGATGTTTTTGGGGTGTTTTGGATGTTTTTGGGGCATTTTGGGGCATTTTTGGGGTGTTTTCCCTCACTTCATGCCCTGCTGGAAGACGGAGTTGGGACAGGTTCTGGAGGTTTTTGGGATGTTTTTTGGGGTGGGTTTGAGCCAGGATTTAGGGCATTTTGGGATGTTTTTTGGGATGTTTTTGGGATGTTTTGGATGTTTTTGGGGTGATTTTGGGATGTTTTTGGGCTGTTTTTGGGCTGTTTTGGGTCATTTTGGGGCATTTTTGGGGTGTTTTCCCTCACTTCATGCTCTGCTGGAAGACGGAGTTGGGACAGGTTCTGGAGGTTTTTGGGGTGATTTGGGGATGTTTTTGGGATGTTTTTGGGATGTTTTTGGGGTGTTTTGGATGGTTTTGGGGTGTTTTTGGGATGTTTTGGGTCATTTTGGGGCATTTTTGGGGTGTTTTCCCTCACTTCATGCCCTGCTGGAAGACGGAGTTGGGACAGGTTCTGGAGGGTTTTGGGATGTTTTTGGGGTGGGTTTGAGCCAGGATTTAGGGCATTTTGGGATGTTTTTGGGATGTTTTTGGGATGTTTTGGATGTTTTTGGGGTGTTTTGGATGTTTTTGGGGTGTTTTGGATGTTTTGGGTCATTTTGGGGCATTTTTGGGGTGTTTTCCCTCACTTCATGCCCTGCTGGAAGACGGAGCTGGGACAGGTTCTGGAGGTTTTGGGATACTTTCGGGATGTTTTTGGGGTGATTTTGGGATGTTTTTGGGATGTTTTGGGGCATTTTGGGGCATTTTTGGGGTGTTTTCCCTCACTTCATGCCCTGCTGGAAGACAGAGTTGCGCCAGGTTCTGGAGGTTTTTGGGTGATTTTGGAATGTTTTTGGGGTGTTTGGGATGGTTTTGGGATGTTTTTGGGATGTTTTTGGGGTGATTTTGGGATGTTTTTGGGGTGATTTTGGGATGTTTTGGGGTGTTTTGGGGTGATTTTAAGATGTTTTTGGGGCATTTTGGGATATTTTTGGGATGATTTGGATGTTTTTGGGGTGATTTTGGGATGTTTTTGGGGCATTTTTGGGGTGTTTTCCCTCACTTCATGCCCTGTTGGAAGACGGAGCTGGGACGGGTTCTGGAGGTTTTGGGGTGGGTTTGAGCTGGGATTTTGGGGATATTTTTGGGGTGTTTTGGATGTTTTTGGGGTGATTTTGGGATGTTTTGGGGCATTTTGGGGCATTTTTGGGGTGTTTTCCCTCACTTCATGCCCTGCTGGAAGACGGAGTTGCGCCGGGTCTTGCAGATGATCAGATCCGCCCACTGCACCACCACGATGCTGGCGAAGAACGCGGTGTGACACGTGAACTCCACCACCTTGCGCTGCTCGTACGTCTGCCACCAGCAGGAGGAAACCGGGAGGAAACCAGGAGTAAACCAGGAGGAAACCAGGAGTAAACCGGGAGGAAACCGGGAGTAAACAGGGAGGAAACGGGGAGGAAACCGGGAGTAAACGGGGAGTAAACAGGGGGGAAATGAGAGTGGAAATGGGATGGAAATGGGTGTGTGACTGGTGTGTAACCAGAGTGTAAGTAGGGTGTAACTGGTGTGTAACTGGTGTGTAACTGGTGTGTAACTGGGGTGTAACTGGGGTGTGACCGGGGTGTAACTGGGGTGTAACTGGTGTGTAACTGGGGTGTAACTGGGGTGTGACTGGGGTGTAACTGGGGAGTGACTGGGGTGTAACTGGGGTGTAACGGGTGTGTAACTGGGGTGTGACTGGGGAGTAACTGGGGTGTAACTGGGGAGTGACTGGGATGTAACTGGGGTGTAACTGGGGTGTAACTGGGGTGTAACTGGGGTGTGACTGGGGTGTAACGGGTGTGTAACTGGTGTGTAACTGGGGTGTGACTGGTGTGTAACTGGGGTGTAACTGGGGTGTAACTGGGGTGTGACTGGGGTGTAATGGGTGTGTAACTGGTGTGTAACTGGGGTGTGACTGGTGTGTAACTGGGGTGTAACTGGGGTGTAACTGGGGTGTGTAAGGGGTGTGTAAAGGGTGTGTAAAGGGTGTGTAAGGAGTGTGTAACGAGTGTGTAACAGGTATGTAAGGGGTGTGTAAGGGCTGTGTAAGGGGTGTGTAAGGGCTGTGTAACAGGTGTGTAAGGGCTGTGTAAGGGCTGTGTAAAGGGTGTGTAAGGGCTGTGTAAGGGCTGTGTAAGGGCTGTGTAACAGGTGTGTAAGGGCTGTGTAAGGGCTGTGTAAAGGGTGTGTAAGGGGTGTGTAAGGGCTGTGTAAGGGCTGTGTAAGGGCTGTGTAACAGGTGTGTAAGGGCTGTGTAAGGGGTGTGTAACAGGTGTGTAAGGGCTGTGTAAGGGCTATGTAACAGGTGTGTAAGGGCTGTGTAAGGGGTGTGGAAGGGCTGTGTAACAGGTGTGTAAGGGCTGTGTAAGGGCTGTGCAGGGGCAGTTTCGGGGTCCCTCACCCACTCCTGTCCGTAGGAATCCTCCAGGTCGTTCTTGGAGCGATCGTCCCAGGCCAGGCGGATCCCCAGCAGCGTCCCCGGCAGGAAACCGTTCTCCGCCAGGATCACAAAGTAGGTGAAGAACCCGCCCAGAGCCTGGATCATCCCTGCGGGATCGGGATCAGAGCCATGGGATCAGGAATGGGATCAGAGCCATGGGATCAGGATCAGAGCCATGGGATCGGGATCAGAGCCATGGGATCAGGATCAGAGCCATGGGATCGGGATCAGAGCCATGGGATCAGGATCAGAGCCATGGGATCAGGATCAGAGCCATGGGATCGGGATCAGAGCCATGGGATCAGGATCAGAGCCATGGGATCAGGATCAGAGCCATGGGATCGGGATCAGAGCCATGGGATTGGGATCAGAGCCATGGGATCGGGAATGGGATCAGAGCCATGGGATCGGGATCAGAGCCATGGGATTGGGAATGGGATCAAAGCCATGGGATCAGGAATGGGATCAGAGCCATGGGATTGGATCACAAAGTACGTGAAGAACCCACCCAGAGCCTGGATCATCCCTGCGGGATCAGGAATGGGATCAGAGCCATGGGATCGGGAATGGGATCAGGATGGGGATCAGAGCCATGGGATCGGGATCAGAGCCATGGGATCGGGAATGGGATCAGAGCCATGGGATCGGGATCAGAGCCATGGGATCGGGATCAAAGCCATGGGATTGGGAATGGGATCAAAGCCATGGGATCAGGATCTGGATCAGAGCCATGGGATCGGGATCAGAGCCATGGGATAGGGATCAGAGCCATGGAATTGGGAATGGGATCAGAGCCATGGGATCAGGAATGGGATCAGAGCCATGGGATTGGATCACAAAGTACGTGAAGAACCCACCCAGAGCCTGGATCATCCCTGCGGGATCAGGAATGGGATCAGAGCCATGGGATCGGGAATGGGATCAGGATGGGGATCAGAGCCATGGGATCGGGATCAGAGCCATGGGATCGGGAATGGGATCAGAGCCATGGGATCGGGATCAGAGCCATGGGATCGGGAATGGGATCAGAGCCATGGGATCGGGAATGGGATCAGGATGGGGATCAGAGCCATGGGATCGGGATCAGAGCCATGGGATCGGGAATGGGATCAGAGCCATGGGATCGGGATCAGAGCCATGGGATCGGGAATGGGATCAGAGCCATGGGATCGGGAATGGGATCGGGATGGGGATCAGGATCAGAGCCATGGGATTGGGATCAGCATCCAAGGACCAGCATCCTTGGATTTGGGATCACTCCATGACCCTGCACTGACCGATCTGGCTGTAGGCCATGCTGATGGTCCTGAGTGACCCTGAGTGACCCTGAGTGACCCTGAGTGACCCCTGAGTGACCCCTGAGTGACCCTGAGTGACCCCTGAGTGACCCCTGAGTGACCCTGAGTGACCCTGAGTGACCCCTGAGTGACCCTGAGTGACCGTGAGTGACCCTGAGTGACCCTGAGTGACCCTGAGTGACCCCTGAGTGACCCCTGAGTGACCCTGAGTGACCCCTGAGTGACCCCTGAGTGACCCTGAGTGACCCTGAGTGACCCCTGAGTGACCCCTGAGTGACCCTGAGTGACCCTGAGTGACCCCTGAGTGACCCCTGAGTGACCCTGAGTGACCCCTGAGTGACCCCTGAGTGACCCTGAGTGACCCTGAGTGACCCCTGAGTGACCCTGAGTGACCGTGAGTGACCCTGAGTGACCCTGAGTGACCCCTGAGTGACCCCTGAGTGACCCCTGAGTGACCCTGAGTGACCCCTGAGTGACCCCTGAGTGACCCTGAGTGACCCCTGGGTGACCACTGACCGATCTGGCTGTAGGCCATGCTGATGACCCTGAGTGACCCCTGAGTGACCCCTGGGTGACCCCGAGTGACCCTGAGTGACCCCTGAGTGACCCCTGGGTGACCACTGACCGATCTGGCCGTAGGCCATGCTGATGACCCTGAGTGACCCTGAGTGACCCCTGAGTGACCCCTGAGTGACCCCTGAGTGACCCCTGGGTGACCACTGACCGATCTGGCCGTAGGCCATGCTGATGACCCTGAGTGACCCCTGAGTGATCCCGAGTGACCCCTGAGTGACCCCTGAGTGACCCCTGGGTGACCACTGACCGATCTGGCCGTAGGCCATGCTGATGACCCTGAGTGACCCTGAGTGACCCCTGAGTGACCCCTGAGTGACCCCTGGGTGACCACTGACCGATCTGGCCGTAGGCCATGCTGATGACCCTGAGTGACCCCTGAGTGACCCTGAGTGACCCCTGAGTGACCCCTGGGTGACTCCTGGGTGACCACTGACCGATCTGGCCGTAGGCCATGCTGATGACCCTGAGTGACCCCTGAGTGACCCTGAGTGACCCCTGAGTGACCCCTGAGTGACCCCTGAGTGACCACTGACCGATCTGGCCGTAGGCCATGCTGATCAGCCGCTCGTTGACCAGTTTGTCGCTGCGGGGGTTCCGCGGTTGCCGTTTCATGATGTCGCTCTCGGCCGCCTCGTAGGCCAGCGAGATGGCGGGGACCTGAGGGGACAGCGGTGTCACCCAGTGTCACCTCGTGTCACCTGCTGTCACCCTCTGCCATTCAAAGTCACCCAGCGTCACCCAGCGTCACACCCGCGGCACCCGATGTCACCCCAATGTCATCCCACTGTGACCTAGTGATACCCCTGTGTCACCCAGCGTCACCCAGCGTCACACCCGCGGCACCCGATGTCACCCCAATGTCATCCCACTGTGACCTAGTGATACCCCTGTGTCACCCAGCATCACCCAGCGTCACACCCGTGGCACCCGATGTCACCCCAATGTCACCCCTTGATGGTGATACCCCTGTGTCACCCGCTGTCACCCACTGCCAGCCTGTGACATGCCCGTGCCACCCAATGTCACCCCATGGCACCCCAGTGTCACCCCTGTGTCACTGCCTGCCACTCTACCGTCGCCCTGAGTCACACAGTGTCACCTCCCTGTCACCCATCGTCACCCTGGTGGCACCCAATGACAGCCGGGTGGCACCCAATGACACCCTGGTGGCACTCAGTGTCACCCTGGTGGCACCCAATGACAGCCGGGTGGCACCCACTGTCACACGTCATGGGATGGTGGCAGCACCCAGGGGCAGGAGGATTTGGGATCTCTGCGGTGGATTTGGGATCCCTGGGATGGATTTGGGATGGATTTGGGATGGATTTGGGATGGATTTGGGATCCCTGGGATGGATCTCTGCGGTGGATTTGGGATGGATTTGGGATGGATTTGGGATGGATTTGGGATGGATTTGGGATGGATTTGGGATGGATTTGGGATCCCTGGGATGGATCTCTGCGGTGGATTTGGGATGGATTTGGGATGGATTTGGGATGGATTTGGGATGGATTTGGGATGGATTTGGGATGGATTTGGGATGGATTTGGGATGGATTTGGGATGGATTTGGGATCCCTGGGATGGATTTGGGATGGATTTGGGATGGATTTGGGATGGATTTGGGATGGATTTGGGATCCCTGGGACGGGATTTGGGATGGATTTGGGATGGATTTGGGATGGATTTGGGATCCCTGGGATGGATTTGGGATGGATTTGGTGTCCCTGGGATGGATTTGGGGTGTCTTTGGGATGGATTTGGGACGGGATTTGGTGTCCCTGGGACGGATTTGGTGTCCCTGGGATGGATTTGGGATGGATTTGAGATGGATTTGGGATTGAATTGGGATGGATTTGGGATGGATTTGGAATGGATTTGGGATGGATTTGGGATGGATTTGGGATAGATTTGGGATGGATTTGGAATGGATTTGGGATGGATTTGGGATGGATTTGGGATGGATTTGGGATGGATCTGGGATGGATTTGGTGTCCCTGGGATGGATTTGGGATGGATTTGGGATGGATTTGGGATGGATCTGGGATGGATTTGGGATGGATTTGGGATCCCTGGGATGGATTTGGTGTCCCTGGGATGGATCTGGGATGGATCTGGGATGGATTTGGGATGGATTTGGGGTGTCCCTGGGATGGATTTGGGATGGATTTGGGATGGATCTGGGATGGATCTGGGATGGATTTGGGGTGTCTTTGGGATGGATTTGGGATCCCTGGGATGGATTTGGTGTCCCTGGGATGGATTTGGGATGGATTTGGGATGGATCTGGGATGGATTTGGGATGGATTTGGGATGGATTTGGGATCCCTGGGATGGATTTGGTGTCCCTGGGATGGATCTGGGATGGATTTGGGATGGATCTGGGATGGATTTGGGATCCCTGGGATGGATTTGGGATGGATTTGGGATGGATTTGGTGTCCCTGGGATGGATTTGGGATGGATTTGGTGTCCCTGGGATGGATTTGGGATGGATTTGGGATGGATTTGGGATGGATTTGGGATGGATTTGGGATGGATTTGGGATGGATTTGGTGTCCCTGGGATGGATTTGGGATGGATTTGGTGTCCCTGGGATGGATTTGGGATGGATTTGGGATGGATTTGGGATGGATTTGGTGTCCCTGGGATGAATTTGGTGTCCCTGGGATGGATTTGGTGTCCCTGGGATGGATTTGGGATGGATTTGGGATGGATTTGGGATGGATTTGGGATCCCTGGGATGGATTTGGTGTCCCTGGGATGGATTTGGTGTCCCTGGGATGGGTTTGGGATGGATTTGGTGTCCCTGGGATGGATTTGGTGTCTTTGGGATGGATTTGGTTGTCCTGGGATGGATTTGGTGTCCCTGGGATGGATCTGGGATGGATCTGGGATGGATCTGGGATGGATTTGGGATGGATTTGGGATGGCTTTGGGGCCATCACTCACCATGTCGGTGCCCAGGTCGATGCAGAGGATGGTGACGGTGCCCAGGGGCAGCGGGATGTTGGCGATGATGAAGAGCAGGAACGGGGTGATCTCGGGGATGTTGCTGGTCAGCGTGTAGGCGATCGACTTCTTCAGGTTATCGAAGATCAGGCGGCCTGCGAGGGGACAGCGGTGACCCCAAAAATCCCCAGTGCCGCCAATTCCCCCAAAATCCCAAATATCCCAAATGTCCCCAATGTCCCCAATGTCCCAAATGTCCTCAGTGACCCCAGTGTCCCCAATGTCCCAAATGTCCTCGATGTCCCTGATGTCCCCAATGTCTGCAATGCTCCCAATATCCCAAATATCCCAAATGTCCCAAATGTCCCCAGTGTCTCCAATGTCCCAAATAACCCAAATGTCCCCAGTATCCCCAGTATCCCCAATGTCCTCAATGTCCCCAATCCCCCAATGTCCCCAGTGTCCCAAATGTCCCCGATGTCCTCAATATCCTTAATATCCCCAAAGTCCCCAAAGTCCCCAATGTCCTCCATGCCCCAATGTCCCCGATGTCCCCAAAGTCCCCAATATCCCCAAATTCTCCAACAACTCCACTGCCCTTAATTCCCCCAATTCCTCCAACATCCCCAATACCCCCAATGTCCCCAATGTCCCCAAACCCCTGTGTCTGTCCCCGACCTTCCTCGACGCCGGTGACGATGGAGGCGAAGTTGTCGTCCAGCAGGATCATGTCAGCCGCCTGCTTGGACACGTCGGAGCCGGCGATGCCCATGGCGATCCCGATGTCCGCCTTCTTCAGCGCCGGGGAGTCGTTGACGCCGTCACCCGTCACCGCCACGATGGCACCCTGGGGATGTTGGGGACATTGGGGACATTGGGTGTATTGGGAGTATTGGGACATTGGGGGTATTGGGGACATTGGGGACATTGGGGACATTGGGGGCACTGGGGACATTGGGGACATTGGGGACATTGGCGGTATTGGGACATTGGGGACATTGGGGGCACTGAGGACATTAAGGTCACTGGGGGCAGTGGGGACACTGGGGACATTGGGGGACACTGGGGATGTTGGGGGACATTGGGATCACTGGGGGACACTGGGGACACTGGGCACCAGGGGGGACATCACAGGGCAAAGGGACAGGGACATGGTTTGGGACACTGTGGGGTGTGGCAATCCCAGGGGACATGGGCTTGGGGACACCATGGACGTGAGGATGGGGACACCGTGGGACAGAGGGGTGGGGACACCGTGGGACATGAGGATGGCAATACCAGGGGTCGTGGGTTTGGGGACACCGTGGGACATGGGACTGGGAGCAGCAAGGGACAGGGATGACAGGGGACAGGTGACAAAGGACAGGTGACAGGAAACAGGACAAAGGAGAAGGGATATTGGAATAAGGGGATATGGAGACAGGCGACACAGGTGACACAGGTGACATGGGTGACATGGGTGACACAGGTAACACGGGTGACACGGGTGACACGGGTGACACGGGTGACACAGGTAACACGGGTGACACGGGTGACACGGGTGACACAGGTGACACGGGTGACACGGGTGACACAGGTAACACGGGTGACACGGGTGACACAGGTGACATGGGTGACACAGGTGACACAGGTGACAGGTAACACAGGTGACATGGGTGACACAGGTGACATGGGTGACACAGGTGACACGGGTGACATGGGTGACACAGGTAACGGGTGACACGGGTGACACGGGTGACACAGGTGACACAGGTGACACGGGTGACACGGGTGACACAGGTGACACAGGTGACACGGGTGACACGGGTGACACAGGTAACATGGGTGACACAGGTAACACGGGTGACACGGGTGACACAGGTGACATGGGTGACACGGGTGACACAGGTGACACAGGTGACAGGTGACACAGGTAACACGGGTGACACAGGTGACAGGTGACACAGGTAACACGGGTGACACAGGTGACACAGGTGACACAGGTGACACGGGTGACACGGGTGACACAGGTGACAGGTAACACAGGTGACACGGGTGACACAGGTGACACAGGTGACAGGTGACACAGGTGACATGGGTGACATGGGTGACACAGGTGACACGGGTGACACAGGTGACACGGGTGACACAGATGACACAGGTGACACAGCTGACACGGGTGACACAGGTGACACAGGTGACAGGGACAGGGCGGTGTCACCTGTCTCTGGCAGCCCTCGACGATGATGAGTTTCTGCTGGGGGGACGTGCGGGCGAAGACGATCTCGGTGTGGTTGCGCAGGATCTCATCCAGCTGCTCCGAGCTCATGTCCTTCAGGTCCGAGCCGTGCACCACACACGCCTTGGCCTCCCTGAGGGGTCACGGGGAGGTCACAACCCCAAAACTCCTCAGAAGACCCCCCAGGATCCCCAAATCCCCGGGATCATCCCCAGGCTCCCCGCTGGATCCCCCCAGATCCCCTCCCCAGCTGCTCCCATCCCGTGTCCTTCAGGTCCGAGCCGTGCACCACGCACGCCTTGGCCTCCCTGAGGGGTCACGGGGAGGTCACAACCCCAAAATCTGCTCCAGCACCCCAAAATTACTGGAACCCCCCCCCGGGACTCCCAAATCCCATCAATTTCCCCCATCTGGCTGACCTGGGGTTCCCCAGTCTCACCTGAGACTCACCTGAGGCTCACCTGGGGTTCTCTGGCTCACCTGGGGCTCACCTGGGGCTCACCTGAGGCTCACCTGGGGTTCCTCTGGCTCACCTGGGGTTGTCCTGGCTCACCTGGGACTCACCTGAGGCTCACCTGGGGTTCCCCTGGCTCACCTGGGGCTCCCCTGGCTCACCTGGGGTTCCTCTGGCTCACCTGGGGCTCCCCTGGGGTTCCCCTGGGGTTCCCTGGCTCACCTGGGGTTCACCTGGGGCTCACCTGGGGTTCCTCTGGCTCACCTGGGGTTCACCTGGGGTTCCTCTGGCTCACCTGGGGTTCACCTGGGGTTCCTCTGGCTCACCTGGGGTTGTCCTGGCTCCCCTGGGGCTCACCTGAGGCTCACCTGGGGTTCCCCTGGCTCACCTGGGGTTCCTCTGGCTCACCTGGGGCTCACCTGGCTCACCTGGGGTTCCTCTGGCTCACCTGGGGCTCACCTGGGGTCCCTCTGGCTCACCTGGGGTTCCTCTGGCTCACCTGGGGCTCACCTGGGGTTCCCCTGGCTCACCTGGGGTTCACCTGAGGCTCACCTGGGGTTTCTCTGGCTCACCTGGGGTTCTCTGGCTCACCTGGGGTTCTCTGGCTCACCTGGGGTTCCTCTGGCTCACCTGGGGCTCACCTGGGGCTCACCTGGGGTTCTCTGGCTCACCTGGGGTTCTCTGGCTCACCTGGGGTTCCTCTGGCTCACCTGGGGCTCACCTGGGGCTCACCTGGGGTTCCCCTGGCTCACCTGGGGTTCCTCTGGCTCACCTGGGGCTCACCTGGGGCTCACCTGGGGTTCTCTGGCTCACCTGGGGTTCCCCTGGCTCACCTGGGGTTCCTCTGGCTCACCTGGGGTTTCTCTGGCTCACCTGGGGTTCTCTGGCTCACCTGGGGTTCCCCTGGCTCACCTGGGGTTTCTCTGGCTCACCTGGGGTTCTCTGGCTCACCTGGGGTTCCTCTGGCTCACCTGGGGTTCCTCTGGCTCACCTGGGGTTCCCCTGGCTCACCTGGGGTTCCTCTGGCTCACCTGGGGTTCACCTGGCTGACGGGGATGTTGAGCCGGGCCGCGATGTCCTCCACGGTCTCGTTGCCCTCAGAGATGATCCCGACGCCTTTGGCGATGGCCTTGGCCGTGATCGGGTGGTCCCCGGTCACCATGATCACCTGGGGGGCACCGGGGGCACCGTCAGCACCTGGGGGACACCTGGGGGACACCTGGGACACCTGGGGGACACCTGGGGGACACCCGAGGGACACCTGGGGGACACCTGGGACACCTGGGGACACCCGAGGGACACCTGGGGCACCTGGGGGACACCCGAGGGACACCCGAGGGACACCTGGGGGACACCTGGGGGACACCTGGGACACCTGGGGACACCCGAGGGACACCTGGGGACACCTGGGGGACACCTGGGACACCTGGGGGACACCCGAGGGACACCCGAGGGACACCTGGGGGACACCTGGGGACACCTGGGGACACCTGGGTACAGCCGGGGGACACCTGGGGGACACCTGGGGACACCTGGGGGACACCTGGGGACACCTGGGTGCAGCCGGGGGACACCTGGGGGACACCTGGGGGACACCTGGGGGACACCTGGGGACACCTGGGGACACCCGAGGGACACCTGGGGGACACCTGGGGAACACCTGGGGGACACCTGGGACACCTGGGGGACACCTGGGGAACACCTGGGGGACACCTGGGGAACACCTGGGGGACACCTGGGGACACCCGAGGGACACCTGGGGGACACCTGGGGACACCTGGGGGACACCTGGGGGAGGGGTTTGGGGTCCTGGGTGGGCTCAGGGGGTGTTTTGGGGTTCCATGCGGGATCAGGGGGGTTTTGGAGTCCCGGGGCAGGGGGGTTGGGGTCCGGGTAGACTCAGGGGGGATTTGGGGGGGCTCGAGTGGGGTCCCGGGGGTTTTGGGGTCCCAGGTGGGCTCGGGGGGGGCTTGGGGTCCTGGGTGGGGTCCCGGGGGTTTTGGGGTCCGGGGTGGGCTCCAGGGGAGGGGTTTGGGGTCCCGGGTGGGGTCTGGGTGGGTTTTGGAGTCCCGGGGCAGGGGGTTGGGGTCCGGGTAGACTCAGGGGAGATTTTGGGGCTCGAGTGGGGTCCCGGGGGTTTTGGGGTCCCAGGTGGGCTCGGGGGGGGCTTGGGGTCCTGGGTGGGGTCCCGGGGGTTTTGGGGTCCCTGGTGGGCTCCAGGGGAGGGGTTTGGGGTCCTGGGTGGGGTCCCGGGGGTTTTGGGGTCCCGGGTGGGCTCCAGGGGAGGGGTTTGGGGTCCCGGGTGGGGTCTGGGTGGGTTTTGGGGTCCCGGGGCAGGGGGATTGGGGTCCGGGTAGACTCAGGGGGGATTTTGGGGGGCTCGAGTGGGGTCCCGGGGGTTTTGGGGTGCAGAGCGGGGGTCCCACCTTGATGCCGGCGCTCCGGCACTTGCCGACGGCGTCGGGCACGGCGGCGCGGGGGGGGTCGATCATGGACATGAGCCCCACGAAGCAAAGGTCGCTCGTGGGGAAATTCACCTCGTCCGCGTCGAAGCGGAACCCGCGGGGAAACTTGTCCGGGGGCAGGTACAGGTGACAGAACCCTGGGGACACCGCCAGGGGACCCTGAGACCCCGCGGACACCCCCAGAGACCACCCGGACACCCCCAGGGACCACCAGGACACCCCCAGGGACCCCGCGGACACCCCCAGGAACCACCAGGACACCCCCAGGGACCACCCGGACCCCCGCAGGGACCACCAGGACACCCCCAGGGACCACCAGGACTCCTCCAGGGACCACCAGGACACCCCCCAGGGACCACCCGGACCCCCGCAGGGACCACCAGGACCCCCGCAGGGACCACCAGAACACCCCCAGGGACCACCAGGACTCCCCCAGGACCCACCCGGACACGCCCCAGGGACTACCAGGACACCCCCAGGGACCACCCGGACACCCCCAGGGACCACCAGGACTCCCCCAGGACCCACCCGGACACGCCCCAGGGACCACCAGGACCCCCCCCGGGGACCACCCGGACCCCCGCAGGGACCACCAGGACTCCCCCAGGGACCACCAGGACACCCCCAGGGACTACCAGGACACCCCCAGGGACCACCCGGACACCCGCAGGGACCACCAGGACCCCTCCAGGTGTACCCAGGACCCCCCCAGGTGTACCCAGGACCCCCCCAGGTGTACCCAGGATTCCTCAGGACCCGACCCCGAGCCCCACCCCAGCTCCAGGTAAGGGCTCGGAGTGACTCCTTCTTCTCCTCGTGCAGGTGCTGCTCCCCAAAATCCCCCCGGGGACCCCCAAATCCCTCCTGGACCCCCTCAGGACCCCCCATGACCCCCCGGGCGTACCCAGGACCCTCTCCCCGAGCCCCCCCAGCTCCAGGTAGGCGTTCTGGAAGATTCTTCCATGTTCTTATCCAGGGTCTTCTCCCCTAAATCCCCTCTGGATCTCCTTCCAGACCCCCAAATCCCCCCGGGGACCCCCAAATCCCCCAAGAGACCTCCTCAGGACCCCCTTCCAGTACCCCGGGGACCCCCAAATCCCCCCGGGGACCCCCAAATTCCCCCTCAGGACCCCCCAGGGCATACCCAGGACCCTCTCCCCGAGCCCCCCCAGCTCCAGGTAGGCCTTCTGGAAGATTCTTCAATGTCCTTATCTAGGGTCTTCTCCCCCAGATCCCCTTCGGATCTCCTTCCAGACCCCCAAATCCCCCTCAGGACCCCCCAGGACCCCCCGGGCGTACCCAGGACCCTCTCCCCGAGCCCCCCCAGCTCCAGGTAGGCGTTCTGGAAGGCCTCGCGCATCTCCTGGTCCAGCGGCTGCTCCTGGCCCTGCAGGAGGATGCGGGAGCAGCGGTCCAGGATGCGCTCGGGGGCTCCCTTCATCACCAGCAGGTGACCCTGGGGGTCGTCCTCGCGCTCGTGGATGGACAGCTGGACACGGGGACAGGGGTGTCACACGCTGACCGGTGGCACCCATCGGTGGCACCCATCAGTGCCACCCGTCGGTGTCACTGGTGTCACCCACATGCTTCCCAGTGTCACACACACGCTGCCCGGTGTCACCAATCCGTGGCACCCATTGGTGTCACCCATCAGTGTCACCCATGGCACCCACACGCTGCCCGGTGTCACCCATCAGTGTCACCCATCGGTGTCACCCATCAGTGTCACCCGTCGGTGTCACCGGTGTCACCCACATGCTTCCCAGTGTCACCCACACGCTGCCCGGTGTCACCCATTGGTGTCACCCATCGGTGTCACCAGTGTCACCCACACGCTGCCCGGTGTCACACACACGCTGCCCGGTGTCACCTATTGGTGTCACCCATCAGTGTCACCCATGGCACTCACACGCTGTTCGGTGTCACCCATCGGTGTCACCCATCGGTGTCACCAGTGTCACCCACACGCTTCCCAGTGTCACCCATCAGTGTCACCCATTCGTGTCACCCATTGGTGTCACCCGTGGCACCCACACACTGCCCGGTGTCACCCATTGGTGTCACCCACACGCTGCCCGGTGTCACCCATTGGTGTCACCCAGCGGTGTCACCTGTGTCAGCCACACACTTCCCAGTGTCACCAGTGTCACCCATCGGTGTCACTCATTGGTGTCACCCGTGTCACCCACATGCTGCCCGGTGTCACCCACACGTTGCCCAGTGTCACCAATCCGTGGCACCCATTGGTGTCACCCATCAGTGTCACCCGTGGCACTCACACGCTGTTCGGTGTCACCCATCGGTGTCACCCATCAGTGTCACCAGTGTCACCCACACACTTCCCAGTGTCACCCATCAGTGTCACCCATTCGTGTCACCCATCGGTGTCACCTGTGTCAGCCACACGCTTCCCAGTGTCACCAGTGTCACCCATCGGTGTCACTCATTGGTGTCACCTGTGTCACCCACACACTACCTGGTGTCACCAGTGTCACCCACCAGTGTCACCCATCAGTGTCACTGGTGTCACCCACACACTGCCCAGTGTCACCCACCCTTCCCAGAGTCACTGGTGTCACCCGCCAGTGTCACCGGTGTCACCCACACACTGCCCAGTGTCACCCACCCTTCCCAGAGTCACTGGTGTCACCCATCAGTGTCACCCGTGTCACCCACACACTGCCCGGTGTCACACGCACGCTGTCCAGTGTCACCCCAGGGTCACACACACACACTCCCCAGTGCTCCCACTGCTCCCAGTGCCCCATCCCAGTGCCCCCAGTGCCCCATCCCAGTGCCCCCAGTGCCCCCAGTGCTCCCAGTGCTCCCAGTGCCCCCAGTGCCCCCAGTGCCCCATCCCAGTGCCCCCAGTGCCCCCAGTGCCCCATCCCAGTGCTCCCAGTGCCCCATCCCAGTGCTCCCAGTTCTCCCAGTGCTCCCAGTGCTCCCAGTACCCCCAGTGCCCCATCCCAGTGCCCCATCCCAGTGCTCCCAGTGCCCCATCCCAGTGCTCCCAGTTCTCCCAGTGCTCCCAGTGCTCCCAGTACCCCCAGTGCCCCATCCCAGTGCCCCCAGTGCCCCCAGTGCCCCACCCCAGTGCTCCCAGTTCTCCCAGTGCTCCCAGTACTCCCAGTGCCCCATCCCAGTGCCCCATCCCAGTAACCCCAGTGCCCCCAGTGCCCCATCCCAGTGCTCCCAGTGCCCCATCCCAGTGCCCCCAGTGCTCCCAGTGCCCCATCCCAGTGCCTCCAGTACCCCCAGTGCCCCATCCCAGTACCCCCAGTGCCCCATCCCAGTGCTCCCAGTACCCCCAGTGCCCCATCCCAGTGCTCCCAGTGCTCCCAGTGCCCCATGCCAGTGCCCCCAGTGCTCCTAGTGCCCTGTCCCAGTGCCCCCAGTGCCCCATCCCGGTGCCCCCAGTGCCCCATCCCAGTGCTCCCAGTACCCCCAGTGCCCCATCCCAGTGCTCCCAGTGCCCCCAGTGCCCCATCCCAGTGCTCCCAGTGCCCCCAGTGCCCCATCCCAGTGCTCCCAGTGCTCCCAGTGCCCCCAGTGCCCCATCCCAGTGCTCCCAGTACCCCCAGTGCCCCGTCCCAGCACCTGGTACTTGTTGGTGGAGTTGAAGGGGATCTCGGTGACTTTGGGGTTGCGGTCGCGCATTCTCTTGACGGAGCCGCAGGACAGTTGGATGCACTTGAGCAGCGCCGACTCCGAGGCGTCCCCGGCCGTGTCCCGCTGCGGGTGGGGACACCGTGGTGTCACCGGGGGCTCGGGGGGGCCGTGTCCCCTCCCCCGGGGCCTTGGGGACCTCTCCTGACCTTGGAGATGGAGATGTTCTCCTGGCCCGGCTTGAAGACGGCGCGGTTACAGAGCCCCGCGATGCGCGCCAGGGCCGCCCACGTGGGCGAGCGCTTGTCGAAGGTGGCACCTGGGGACATCGGCCACTGTCAGGGCACCCCTGGTGTCACCAGGGCCACCCACTGACCGCCCTGGTGTCACCAGGGCCACCCATTGACCACCCTGGTGTCACCCACTGACCACCCTGGTGTCACCAGCGTCACCCATTGACCGCCCTGGTGTCACTCACTGACCACTCTGGTGTCACCAGAGTCACCCATTGACCACCCTGGTGTCACCCATTGACCACTCTGGTGTCACCCACTGACTCCCCTGATGTCATCAGTGTCACCCACTGACCACCCTGGTGTCACCAGCGTCACCCATTGACCGCCCTGGTGTCACTCACTGACCCCCCTGGTGTCACCAGTGTCACCCACTGACCACCCTGGTGTCACCAGAGTCACCCACTGACCCCCCTGGTGCCACCAGAGTCACCCACTGACCACCCTGGTGTCACCCATTGACCACCCTGGTGTCACCCACTGACCACCCTGATGTCACCAGTGTCACCCACTGACCACCCTGGTGTCACCAGAGTCACCCATTGACCACCCTGGTGTCACCCATTGACCACCCTGGTGTCACCCACTGACCACTCTGGTGTCACCAGGGCCACCCATTGACCACCCTGGTGTCACCAGTGTCACCCACTGACCCCCCTGGTGTCACCAGTGTCACCCACTGACCGCCCTGGTGTCACTCACTGACCCCCTGGTGCCACCAGAGTCACCCATTGACCACCCTGGTGTCACCAGAGTCACCCACTGACTGCCCTGGTGTCACCCACTGACCACTCTGGTGTCACCCAGTGACCACCCTGGTGTCACGAGAGTCACCCATTGACCACCCTGATGTCACCCACTGACCACTGGTGTCACCCACTGACCACTCTGGTGTCACCAGAGTCACCCATTGACCGCCCTGGTGTCACCAGAGTCACCCACTGACCACTCTGGTGTCACCAGCGTCACTCATTGACCACTCTGGTGTCACCCATTGACCACCCTGATGTCACCCACTGATCACCCTGGTGTCACCCACAGACCACCAGTGTCACCCACTGACCACTCTGATGTCACCCATTGACCGCCCTGGTGTCACCCACTGCCCACCCTGGTGTCACCCACTGACCATCCAGGTGTCACCCACTGACCACTCTGGTGTCACCCACTGACCACCAGGATGGCGAGGGAACAGGATTCCAGGGGATTGGAGCTCCAGGAGACTGAAGTGTCGGGGGACTGGGGTTCCAGGGATTGGAGTTCCAGGGATTGGGGTTCCAGAGGATTGGGGTTCCAGGGATTGGGGTTCCAGGGTTTGGGGTATTGGGGGTTTGGGTTCCAGGGATTGGGGTGTCGGGGGTCGGGGTTCCAGGGATTGGAGTTCCAGGGATTGGGGTGTTGGGGGTTTGAGTTCCAGGGATTGGGGTTCCAGGGGATTGGGGTTCCAGGGATTGGGGTTCCAGGGATTGGGGTGTTGGGGGTTTGGGGTTCCAGGGATTTGGGGTTCCAGGGATTGGGGTATTGGGGGGTCAGAATTCCAGGGGATTGGGGTTCCAGGGATTGGGGTGTTGGGGGTTTGGGGTTCCAGGGATTTGGGTTCCAGAGGATTGGGGTTCCAGGGATTGGGGTTCCAGAGGATTGGGGTGTCGGGGGTCGGGGTTCCAGGGATTGGGGTTCCAGGGATTGGGGTGTCGGGGGTCGGGGTTCCAGGGATTGGGGTTCCAGGGGATTGGGGTGTCAGGGGTCGGGGTTCCAGGGGATTTGGGTTCCAGGGAATCGGGGTTCCAGGGGGTTTGGATACTGAGGTCCCAGGGCATTGTTGTTTCACAGGATTGGGGTGCTGGGGGCACTGGGAATTTTGGGGTGCCCCCCACGCACCCGACTGGTCCTCGGTGGTGTCGGCCTCGTGGATCTGGTTGTCGAACCACATGTGGGCCACGGTCATGCGGTTCTGGGTCAGCGTCCCCGTCTTGTCCGAGCAGATGGTGGAGGTGGAGCCCAGAGTCTCCACGGCCTCCAGGTTCTTCACCAGGCAGTTCTTCCGCGCCATGCGCTTGGCAGTCAGGGTCAGGCACACCTGGGGGGCACCCCGGGGTGTCACGGGGGGTGGGACCCCCGGTTTGGGGTGCACAAAATACCCCGGACCCCAAAACTGGCACCAGAACCCCCACAATGTGCGCCCTCAATGCCCAGACCCCCACCTGGAGATCACCTGGTCATCAGGGTCAGGCACACCTGGGGGGCACCCCGGGGTGTCACGGGGGGTGGGACCCCCGGTGTGGGGCCTGTGGGCCCCCCACAGCACCCCAAAACTGAGCCCAGTGCCCCATATCCCCCTTCCAGTGCCCCCTCCCACCGTGGCGGTGGCCAGCAGCCCCTGGGGCATGCTAGCCATGATGATGCCCATGAGGAAGATGATGGTGGAGCACCCCCGACAGTGCCCCCACTGCCCTGCATTTCCCTCCCAGTGCCCTCCCAGTTCCCTCCCAGTTCCCTCCCAGTGCTTCCAGCCCCTCACCGTGACGGTGGCCAGCAGCCCCTCGGGCACATTGGCCACGATGATGCCGATGAGGAAGATGACGGCCTCCAGCCAGGTGTAGCCGAGGATGAGGGAGAGGATGAAGAAGGAGAGGCCGAGGAACACGGCCACGCCGGTGATGAGGCGGATGAAGTGCTCGATCTCCATCGCGATGGGCGTCCGCCCCACCTCCAGCCCCGAGGCCAGCGACGCGATCCTGCCCATCACCGTCCGGTCCCCGGTGGAGATGACGATGCCCCGCGCGGTCCCTGGGGTGACACGAGGGTGACAAAGAGCCCAGGGACACGGCCGGGGCGGAGGGGGGACGCTGGGTGCCCACCTTCCACGCAGTTGGTGGAGAAGAAGCAGATGTTGCGCGTCTCCAGGGGGTTCTCGTGCGTGAACTCCGGGGAGCGCGTCTGCGGCTCCGACTCCCCCGTCAGCGAGGAATTGTCCACCTTGGGGGGGAAACGGGGGGCGCAGAGGGGGGATTGGGGGGGAATTGGGTGGGAATTGGGCTACGGGGGTGTGGGTGGGTTTGGGGATTGGGTGGGAATTGGGGTACAGGGGTGTGGGTGGGAATTGGGGATTGGGTGGGAATTGGGGTACAGGGGGTGCGGGTGGGAATTGGGGATTGGGTGGGAATTGGGGTACAGGGGGTGTGGGTGGGAATTGGGGATTGGGTGGGAATGGGTGGGCACATGGGGGGATTGGGGGGGAATTGGGGAGAATTGGGGGATTCAGTGGAAATTGGGGAGAATTGGGGGATTCAGTGGGAATTGGGGAGAATTGGGGGATTCAATGGGAATTGGGGTACGGGGGCGTGGGTGGGATTGGGGATTGGGTGGGAATTGGGGTACAGGGGTGTGGGTGGGAATTGGGGATTGGGTGGGAATTGGGGTACAGGGGGTGTGGGTGGGAATTGGGGATTGGGTGGGAATGGGTGGGCACACGGGGGATTGGGTGGGAATTGGGGGGATAAAAGTAGGAATAGGTGGAAATGGGGGAGAATTGGGGGATTCAGTGGGAATTGGGGAGAATTGGGGGATTCAGTGGGAATTGGGGTACGGGGGTGTGGGTGGGTTTGGGGATTGGGTGGGAATGGGT
The DNA here is from genome assembly GCF_030490865.1 of Poecile atricapillus. NCBI lineage: Eukaryota > Metazoa > Chordata > Aves > Passeriformes > Paridae > Poecile > Poecile atricapillus. The sequence continues at coordinate 6,034 of NW_026709134.1, read as the reverse complement.
GGGCACACGGGGGATTGGGTGGGAATTGGGGGGATAAAAGTAGGAATGGGTGGAAATGGGGGAGATTTGGGGGATTCAGTGGGAATTGGGTGGGATTGGGTGGTTATGGGGTGGAAATGAGGGGTGTGGGTGGGATTGGGGGATATGGGTGGGTTCAGGTGGGAACAGATGGAATGAAGGTGTGCGGGAGGGACGGGTGTGTAGGGGTGGGACTGGGTGGGAAATGGGGGTGCCCCTCGTGCCCCCCTCAGAGATGATCACCCTGTCCCCACCCGATGTCCCCAATGTCCCCAATGTCCCCCTGTGCCCCCGTGGGAGGAGATGATCCTCATGTCCACAGGCACCCTGTCCCCACCCAGTGTCCCCAATATCCCCAATGTCCCCAATGTCCCCCCTGTGCCCCCCAGTGCCCACCTTGCAGGCGTGAGAGGAGAGGGTCCTCATGTCCACGGGCACCCTGTCCCCACCCAGTGTCCCCAATGTCCCCCTGTGCCCCCCTGTGCCCCCCAGTGCCCCCCTGTGTCCCCCAGTGCCCACCTTGCAGCCATGGGAGGAGATGATCCTCATGTCCACGGGCACCCTGTCCCCACCCAATGTCCCCAATGTCCCCAATGTCCCCAATGTCCCCAGTGTCCCCAGTGTCCCCTGTGTCCCCCAGTGCCCACCTTGCAGCCATGGGAGGAGATGATCCTCATGTCCGTGGGTACCCTGTCCCCACCCAATGTCCCCAATGTCCCCAGTGTCCCCAATGTCCCCCTGTGCCCCCCAGTGCCCACCTTGCAGCCGTGGGAGGAGATGATCCTCATGTCCGCGGGCACCCTGTCCCCACCCAATGTCCCCAATGTCCCCCTGTGCCCCCCTGTGCCCCCGTGGGAGGAGATGATCCTCATGTCTGCGGGCACCCTGTCCCCTCCCAATGTCTCCAATGTCCCCAGTGTCCCCTGTGCCCCCCTGTGCCCCCCTGTGTCCCCCGGTGCCCACCTTGCAGCCGTGGGAGGAGATGATCCTCATGTCCGCGGGCACCCTGTCCCCACCCGATGTCCCCAATGTCCCCAATGTCCCCTGTGCCCCCCAGTGCCCACCTTGCAGCCATGGGAGGAGATGATCCTCATGTCCGCGGGCACCCTGTCCCCTCCCTTCACCTCCACCAGGTCCCCGACCACGACGTTCTCGGCGTTGATCTGGATCTTCTCGCCCTCGCGGATCACCAGCGCTTGCTGGGGGAGCACCGGGCACCTCAGGGGGTGCCCACCCCCCCGGGACCCCCCCGGCTGCGCCCCCGCTGCCCACCTGGGGCACCATGTTCTTGAAGGAGTCCATGATCTTGGAGCTCTTGGCCTCTTGGTAGTAGGAGAAGCAACCGGTGACGATGACGACGGCGGCCAGGACCACCCCCAAGTACAGCTGGTGAGGAGGGGGGGAACCTCAGCACCGGGAGGGGCACCGTGGGACCCCCCCAGGGACCCTCGGGGCAGGGTGACAGGCAGGGGACACCCTGAGTGCCAGCCAGGGTGAGGTGACATCCCCCAGGGACCCTCGGGAGCTGGCACGGGGCGCAGAGGGGACAGGGGGCCACCAGTTTGTGCCACCCTTAATGCCACTGTCCCCACAGCACTGTCCCCAGTGCCACCGTCCTCATGGCACCTGTCCCCCCGCACCAGTGCCTGTGCCTCCCTCGATGTCCCTGTCCCCATCACACCCCTGTCCCCGTGATGTCCCCACCCCCCTCGATGTCCCTGTCCCCATGACACCCAAGCTCTTCCCACATCCCCCATGTCCCCTATTCCCCCGTGTCCCTGTGTCCCCGTGTCCCCCATGCCCCCTATGTCCCCCATGTCCCCATGTCCCCCATGTCCCCCTCATGTTCCCCCATGCCCCCCATGTCCCCATGTCCCCAATGTCCCCGTGTCCCCATGTCCCCCATGCCCCCCATGTCCCCATGTCCCCATGTCCCCGTGTCCCCATGTCCCCGTGTCCCCATGTCCCCGTGTCCCCATGTCCCCATGCCCCCCATGTCCCCCTCATGTTCCCCCATGCCCCCCATGTCCCCATGTCCCCAATGTCCCCGTGTCCCCGTGTCCCGATGTCCCCCATGTCCCCATGTCCCCATGTCCCCCATGTCCCCCGTGTCCCCATGTCCCCATGTCCCCATGTCCCCCGTGTCCCCATGTCCCCTGTGTCCCCGTGTCCCCATGTCCCCCATGTCCCCATGCCCCCATGTCCCCCATGTCCCCCATGCCCCCCATGCCCCCCATGTCCCCCATGTCCCCCATGCCCATGTCCCCCATGTCCCCGTGTCCCCATGTCCCCCACGTCCCCCGTGTCTCTATGTCCCCATGTCCCCATGTTTCCATGTCCCCATGTCCCTGTGTCCCCATGTCCCCATGTCCCCACGTCCCCCATGCCCATGTCCCCCATGCCCCCCATGTCCCCATGTCCCCCATGTCCCCCATGCCCATGTCCCCATGTCCCCATGTCCCCCAGTGTCCCCATGCCCACGTCCCCATGCCCATGTCCCTGTGTCCCCATGCCCATGTCCCCCCTGTCCCCATGTCCCCATGTCCCCCGTGTCCCCATGTCCCCCATGTCCCCATGTCCCCCATGTCCCCCATGCCCCCCATGTCCCCATGTCCCCCAGTCCCCCCATGTCCCCCATGCCCATGTCCCCATGTCCCCATGTCCCCCGTGCCCCCATGCCCCCCATGTCCCCGTGTCCCCCATGCCCCCCATGTCCACCATGTCCCCATGTCCCCATGTCCCCATGTCCCCATGTCCCCATGTCCCCGTGTCCCCATGTCCCCCTCATGTTCCCCCATGTCCCCCATGCCCATGTCCCCCATGCCCATGTCCCCCATGTCCCCATGTCCCCATGTCCCTATGTCCCCATGTCCCCCATGTCCCCGTGTCCCCATGTCCCCCATGTCCCCATGTCCCCATGCCCATGTCCCCCATGTCCCCCATGTCCCCGTGTCCCCATGTCCCCGTGTCCCCATGTCCCCGTGTCCCCCATGCCCATGTCCCCATGTCCCCGTGTCCCCATGTCCCCATGTCCCCATGTCCCCCATGTCCCCCATGCCCATGTCCCCATGCCCATGTCCCCATGTCCCCCGTGTCCCCGTGTCCCCGTGTCCCCTCACGTTGTCGTTGGCGGGCTCGTCCTCCATGGCAGCCTGGATGCCGTAGGCCAGGAAGCAGAGGATGGCGCCGATCCAGAGCAGGATGGAGAAGCCCCCGAAGAGCTGCCGGCAGAACTTCACCCACTCGGGGGTGGTGGGAGGGGGCGTCAGCGCGTTGGGACCGTCCTGCACCAGGATCTCGGCCGCCCGCGCGTTGGTCAGGCCCTGCACAGGGGACACGGTGACACCGGGGACACCGTGGGGGCATAGGGGGGACGGGGGGCAGGGGCAGGGCGTGGGGACACTGGGGACATTGGAGACATTGGGGACATTGAGGACATTGGGGACACTGGGGACATTGGGGACACGGACAGGGGACACTGGGGACATGGACAGGGGACACTGGGGACACTGGGGACATTGGAGACATTGGGGACATTGAGGACATTGGGGACACTGGGGACATTGGGGACACGGACAGGGGACACTGGGGACATGGACAGGGGACACTGGGGGCACTGGGGACATTGGAGACATTGGGGACATTGGGGACACTGGGGGCATTGGGGACATTGGGGACACGGACAGGGGACACTGGGGACATGGACAGGGGACACTGGGGGCATTGGGGACATTGGGGACATTGGGGACACTGGGGACACTGGGGACACTGGGGACACGGACAGGGGACACTGGGGACATGGACAGGGGACACTGGGGACATTGGAGACATTGGGGACATTGGGGACACTGGGGACATTGGGGACATGGACAGGGGACATTGGGGACATGGACAGGGGACATTGGGGACATTGGGGACATTGGGGGTGATGAGGATATGGGCAGGGGACACTGGGGACATTGGGTACAGGGGACACAAGCAGGGGACATTGAGGACATTGGGGACACTGGGGACATTGGGGACATTGGGGACATGGGGGTGAAGGGGAGCATGGGGTAGAGGGACGTGAGGACACAGGGACACGGGGACATGGGGACAAGGGGACATCTCACCCGGGACAGGTCCACCTGGTACTTCCTGCCCAGCTCATCCAGGGACAGTTTGTGGTCATCCTGAGGGACAAATGTCACCCCTGTCACCGTGTCCCTCAGCCAGGGTGGCGCTGTCCCCACCGTCCCCTGTCACCCGTGCTCCCCATCCAGAGGGGGTGGCCAGCTGTCCCCTGGTCACCCACGTCACGTGTGTCCCCCCAGCCAGGCCGGTGTGGCCACTGTGCCCCATGTCACCCGTGTCCCCCTCGATGGGGTGGCACGGCACAGCCGTGTCCCCAGAGTCCCACATCCCCCACGTTACGCTGTCACCGTGTCACCTCAGCTGGGTGACATGGCCAGCTGTCCCCATGACCCCAAGTCACCCCAGCAGGGTGGCGTGTCCCCATGTCACCCATGTCACCGTGTCCCTCTGGATGGGATGACACAGCCAGCTGTCCCCGGAGTCCCATGTCACCCGTGTCACTGTGTCACCTCGTCTGGGGTGACCTGTTCAGCTGTCCCCATGTCCCCATGGTCCCACTCCACCCACGTCCCCTGAATGGGGTGGCATGGCCACCTGTCCCCACAGTCCCGTGTCACCCATATGACTCATGTCCCCCACGTCCCCCAGCCACGGTGGCATGGCCACTGTCCCCACCGTCCCACATCCCTCATGTGTCTCATGTCCCCATGTCACTCATGTCCCCGTGGATGCAATGACATGGCCACCATCCCCATGGTCCCATGTCCCTCATGTCCCCGATGTCCCCCATGTCCCCCATGTCCCCCTGTCCCTGTCCCCCTGTCCCTGTCCCCCTGTCCCTGTCCCCCATGTCCCCATGGATGCAATGACATGGCCACCATCCCCATGGTCCCATGTCCCTCATGTCCCCAGTGTCCCCCTGTCCCTGTCCCTGTCCCCCATGTCCCCATGGATGCAATGACATGGCCACCATCCCCATGTCCCCCATGTCCCCTATGTCACCCATGTCCCCCCCCCTGTCCCTGTCCCCCTGTCTCTGTCCCCCTGTCCCTGTCCCCCTGTCCCTTTCCTTGTCCCCCTGTCCCTGTCCCCCTGTCCCTGTCCCCCTGTCCCTGTCCCCCTGTCCCTTTCCCTGTCCCCCTGTCCCTTTCCATGTCCCCCTGTCCCTGTCCCCCTGTCCCTGTCCCTGTCCCCCTGTCCCTTTCCATGTCCCCCTGTCCCTGTCCCCCTGTCCCTGTCCCTGTCCCCCTGTCCCTGTCCCTGTCCCCCTGTCCCTGTCCCCCCATCCCTGTCCCCATGTCCCCACTCACCAGGTTCACCTCCTTCTTGAGCTCGTCCAGCTCCTTCTCCTTCTGCTTCCTCTTCCCGCCGCCATTCTCGGACGTGGTGGCCGCGGGCGAGTACTCACGGCCGGCCTGCGGGGACACCCCCGGGTGGGCACGGGGACCCCCCCGGCGGGCAGGTGACCCCCCCCCGACCCCCCCAGTGCCACCCCCGCCCCCCCTGCCAGCCCCGGGCCAGGGGCCATTACCATGGGCGTGGAGGTCACGGCCAGCACCGGCGTCACCGTGGCCACCGGCATCGTCGGCGTGGGGAGGGGGCGGCGGGCACCGGGCGGCCGTGGGCGGGGGGGGCACGGCGGGGGGGGCACGGGGGGGTCAGCGGGGTCACTGGGGGGGGGGGCGGGGGGGTTGTTGTGGTCATCAGGGTGACATTGAAGTCATTGGGGGAGTCACGGTGACCGATGGCCTTGTGGCCGTGGGGTGGTCACCAAAGTGGCCCTGTGGTCATGGGGGGGTCACTGTGGCCACGAGGGGTCACCAAAGTGGCCCTGTGGCCATGGGGGGGGGTCACTGTGGCCAGGGGGGGTCACCAAAGTGGCCCTGTGGCCATGGGGGGGGTCACTGTGGCCACGAGGGGTCACCAAAGTGGCCCTGTGGCA
>NW_026709133.1:0-35624 GCF_030490865.1 Poecile atricapillus | reverse complement strand
TAGGACGCTCTCGGGGGGGGGTCCCGGGGGTCCCGGGGGTCGCCGCCCCCCCCCCCCCCGGCTGCTGCCGCTGGCTCTGCCCCAGGGACAGCACGAGACCCCTCTGCTCCACACGGCTGGGGGGGCACGGACGGACAGATGGACAGACGGACAGATGGACAGATGGACAGAGAGACCCCTCCCCAAAATACCCAGGGGGTCACAGACACACGGACAGACAGACGGACAGACCCCTCTGCTCCACACGGCTGGGGGGGCACGGACAGACGGATGGATGGACGGACAGATGGACAGACCCCTCCCCAAAATACCCCCGGGGGTCACAGACAGACACACGGACAGACGGACAGAGAGACCCCTCTGCTCCACACGGCTGGGGGGGCACGGACGGACGGATGGACAGATGGACAGACAGACCCCTCCCCAAAATACCCCAGGGGTCACAGACAGACAGACACACGGACAGACGGACAGAGAGACCCCTCTGCTCCACACGGCTGGGGGGCACGGACGGACGGATGGACAGAGAGACCCCTCCCCAAAATACCCCGGGACCCCAAAAACCCCCCTGACCCCCTCCCCAAAATACCCCGGGGGTCACACACAGACAGACGGACAGACAGACACACGGACAGACCCCTCTGCTCCACACGGCTGGGTGGGGCACGGACAGATGGACAGATGGACAGATGGACAGATGGACAGACAGACCCCTCCCCAAAATACCCCCGGGACCCCAAAACCCCCCTGACCCCTCCCCAAAATACCCCGGGGGTCACAGACAGACGGACGGACAGACACACGGACAGACCCCTCTGCTCCACACGGCTGGGGGGGCACGGACAGACGGATGGACAGATGGACAGACCCCTCCCCAAAATATCCCGGGGGTCACACACACATGGACAGACAGACAGACGGACAGACCCCTCTGCTCCACACGGCTGGGGGGGCACGGACAGATGGACGGACGGACAGACAGACAGACCCCTCCCCAAAATAAACCCCTGGGGGACCCAAAAACCCCCCTGACCCCTCCCCAAAACCCCGGGGGCCACAGACAGACTGATGGACACACGGACAGACCCCTCCCCAAAATACCCCGGGGGATCCAAAAACCCCCCTGACCCCTCCCCAAAATACCGGGGGGTCACAGACAGATGGACGGACAGACAGACGGACCCCTCCCCAAAATACCCCGGGACCCCAAAAACCCGGGGGTCACAGACAGACTGATGGACGGACAAACGGACAGACCCCTCCCCAAAATAAACCCTGAGGGACCCCCAAAACCCCGGGGGTCACACACAGACAGATAAATGGACGGACAGAGAGACCCCTCCCCAAAATAAACCCTGAGGGACCCCAAAAACCCCCCGGACCCCTCCCCAAAACCCGGGGGTCCCCAACCGACCCCGCCCCCCCCAGGATTTTGGGGTCTTTGCCCCCCTGGGGACCCCTCCCCAGGGTCCTCACGCCCCCTGTGACCCCCCAAGGACCCCCCAAATCCCCCCAGGACCCCCCCAAATCCTCCCTGAGACCCCCCAGGACCCCCCAAATCCTCCCCAGGGCCCCCAAGACCCCCCAGATCCCCCCCAAATCCCCTGACCCCCACCTGAGCACAAAGTGCAGGCACACGATGCTCACAGGGACCCCAAATAAACCCCCAGGACCCCCCAGGACCCCCCAGGACCCCCCCCAATCCCCCCCAAACCCCCCCAGACCCCCTGACCCCCACCTGAGCACGAAGTGCAGGCACACGATGCCCTCGGGGGCCGCTCGCCCCCCGCCCATCACGGTGGCCTGGGTCTGTGCCCAGAGGAACCCCCCGCGCTTGGCCAGGAACCGATAGTGGCTGGTGACAGCCTGGCCCTTGCTGAGAACTGTGGGGACAGTTTGGGGGTCCCCAGGGGGATTTGGGGGTCCCCAGGGGGATTTGGGGGGGATTTGGGGGGATTGGGGGGGATTTGGGCGGTCTGTGCCCAGAGGAACCCCCCCGCGCTTGGCCAGGAACCGATAGTGGCTGGTGACAGCCTGGCCCTTGCTCAGCACTGTGGGGACATTTGGGGGGTCCCCAGAGGGTTTGGGGGGGTCCCAGGGGGTTTGGGGGTCCCCCAGGGGGATTTGGGGGTTCCCAGAGGGTTTTGGGGGGGATTTGGGGGGATTTGGGGGGATTTGGGGGGGTTTTGGGGGGTCTGTGCCCAGAGGAACCCCCCGCGCTTGGCCAGGAACCGATAGTGGCTGGTGACAGCCTGGCCCTTGCTGAGAACTGTGGGGACATTTGGGGGTCCCCAGGGGGATTTGGGGGGTCCCCAGGGGGATTTGGGGGGTCCCCAGGGGGATTTGGGGGGTCCCCAGGGGATTTGGGGGGTCCCCAGGGGGATTTGGGGGGATTTGGGGGGGTTTTGGGGGGATTTGGGGGGGTTTTGGGGGGTCTGTGCCCAGAGGAACCCCCCGCGCTTGGCCAGGAACCGATAGTGGCTGGTGACAGCCTGGCCCTTGCTGAGAACTGTGGGGACATTTGGGGGTCCCCAGAGGGATTTGGGGGTCCCCAGGGGGATTTGGGGGGTCCCCAGGGGGATTTGGGGGTCCCCAGGGGATTTGGGGGGGATTTGGGGGGATTTGGGGGCATTTGGGATACCCAGGGGCAGATTTGGGGGGTTTGGGGATGTGCTGGGGGGGGCATTCAGAGGAATTTTGGGGTTCCCGAGAGGATTTTTGAGGTTCCTGGAAAGTTTTTGGGGTTCCTGGAAGGTTTTGGGGGTTCCCAGGGTGTTTTTTGGGTTCCTGGGGTCGTTTTTGGAATTCCCGGGGTCATTTTTGGGGTTCCTGGGGTCGTTTTTGGGGTTCCCGGGGTGTTTTTGGAATTCCCGGGGTCATTTTTGGGGTTCCTGGGGTCGTTTTTGGGGTTCCCGGGGTGTTTTTGGAATTCCCGGGGTCATTTTTGGGGTTCCCGGGGTCATTTTTTGGGGTTCCTGGGGTGTTTTTGGGGTTCCCGGGGTGTTTTTTGGGGTTCCTGGGGTGTTTTTGGGGTTCCTGGGGTCATTTTTGGGGTTCCCAGGGTCATTTTTGGGGTTCCTGGGGTGTTTCTGGGGTTCCCAGGGTGTTTTTTGGGGGTTCTGGGGTCATTTTTGGGGTTCCCGGGGTGTTTTTGGGGGTTCCCGGGGTGTTTCTGAGGTTCCCAGGGTGTTTTTTGGGGTTCCTGGAGTAATTTTTGGGGTTCCCGGGGTCATTTTTGGGGTTCCCGGGGTCGTTTTTGGGGTTCCCGGGGGTGTTTTTGGTGTTCCCGGGGTCGTTTCTGGGGTTCCCAGGGTGTTTTTTGGGGGTTCCCGGGGTCGTTTTTGGGGTTCCCGGGGCACTCACGGGTGTGGACGCTGCGGCTCAGGGTGTTGGAGTCGAGCGCGTGCACGAACTCGTACAGGGAACAGCCCAGCAGCTCCTCGGGGTGGTACCCGGCCACCTCCCCGATCCTGCACCCCAAAATCGTCATCAGGGGACCCCAAAATCAGCATCGGGGTCAGGATTTGGGGTCAGGATTTGGGGTTGGGGTTTGGGGTTTGGGGTCGGATTTGGGGTTGGGGTCAGGATTTGGGATTTGGGGTTGGAGTTTGGGATTTGGGGTCAGGATTTGGGGTTGGGGTTGGATTTGGGGCTGGATCTGGGGTTGGATTTGGGGTTGGGGTTTGGAGTCAGATTTGGAGTTTGGGATTTGGGGTTTGGGGTCGGATTTGGGGTTCAGGGATTGGGGTCAGGATTTGGGGTCAGGATTTGGGATTTGGGGTCAGGATTTGGGGTTGGATTTGTGGTCAGGATTTGGGGTCGGATTTGGGGTCAGGATTTGGGATTTGTGGTCAGGATTTGGGATTTGTGGTCAGGATTTGGGGCTGGATTTGGGGTCAGGATTTGGGATTTGGGGTCAGGATTTGGGGCTGGATTTGGATTTGGGGTTTGGGATCAGATTCGGGGTCAGATTCGGGGTCCCCGCCTGTCGTCGCAGTAGGTGAATTTCATGTCCATGGAGTGCCGGGTGAGGACGGTGCCCGAGCCCAGCGGGGCCTCGATGGCTCCGGGGTGGGCGATGGCCTCACAAATCAGCACCAGGCACCGCACGGGCCCCGAGCCCGGCCCCGAGTACGTGCGCATGTGCCCCGCGCAGTGCAGCACCTGGGGGAGCATGAAATCACCCGAAAACACCCTAAAATCACCTGAAATCACCCTAAAATCACCCAAAAACACCCCAAAACACCCCAAAAACACCCAAAAACACCCCAAAAACACCCGAAATCACCCTAAAATCACCAGAAATCACCCTAAAATCACCCAAAAACACCTTAAAAACACCCAAAAACACCCCAAAACCACCTGAAATCACCCTAAAATCACCCAAAAACACCCTAAAAACACCCAAAAACACCCCAAAAACACCCCCAAAATCACCCCGCGCAGTGCAGCACCTGGGGGAGCAGGGAAACACCCAAAAACACCCTAAAATCACCCAAAAACACCTTAAAAACACCCAAAAACACCCAAAAACACCCCAAAAACACCCCAAAACCACCCAAAAACACCCCAAAACCACCCGAAATCACCCTAAAATCACCCAAAACCACCCCCAAAATCACCCCGCGCAGTGCAGCACCTGGGGGAGCCCGAAACACCCGAAATCACCCTAAAATCACCTGAAATCACCCTAAAATCACCCAAAATCACCCAAAAACACCCCAAAAACACCCAAAAACACCCAAAAACCACCCCCAAAATCACCCCGCGCAGTGCAGCACCTGGGGGAGCAGGGAAACACCCAAAAACACCCGAAATTACCCCAAAAACACCCAAAAACACCCCAAAAACACCCCCAAAATCACCCCGCGCAGTGCAGCACCTGGGGGAGCCCAAAAACACCCGAAATTACCCCAAAAACACCCAAAAACACCTCAAACCACCCCAAAAACCCCCAAAACATCCCCAAAATCACACCCAAAACCACCCCAAAATCACCCCCAAAATCGCCCCAAAACCACCCTAAATCACACCTAAAATCACCCCAAATTCACCCCCAAAATCACCCCCAAAGTCACCCCAATCCCCCCAAAATCCCACCCAAAATCCCCTCTGGAACCCCTCGGGATTTCTCCCCCAAATCCCCCGAAATCCCGCCCAGAAACCTCCCGAAAATTCCCGAAATCCTCCCCGAAATTCCCCCGGAATCTCCCCTGGGATCGCTCGGGATTTAATCCCAAAACTCCCCAAAATTCCCCCAAAAATCCTCCCTGGAAATTTCCCGAAATCCCGCCCGGAAACCCTCGGGATTTAATCCCAAAACTCCCCAAAATTCCTTTGGAAACTTCCCGAAAATTCCCGAAATCCTCCCCTAAATCTCCCCTGGGATCCCTCCCAAATATCCCCAAATATCCCAGAAATATCCCCAAAAAATCCTCAAAATATCCCAAAATATCCCCGAAAATGTCCCCAAAATCCCCCAAATTTCCCCCCAATCCCCCAAAATCCCCAAATTTCCCAAAATCCCCCAAATTTCCCAAAATCCCCCGAATTTGCCCCAATTTCCCCCCCCCGCACCTTCCAGGACGCCGCTTTGAGGTTGAGGCAGCGCCCGCGGCCGCTCAGGGTGCTCTTCATGCGCAGAGAGAAACTGAGGCACGAGCGCTCCCCCCGCAGCCGGAGAGACCCTGGGGAGGGGTCCCGGAATTGGGGAGGGGTCCCGGAATTGGGGAGGGGTCTCAGGGGTCGGGGGGTCCCGGATTTGGGGGGATTTGGGGGGATTTTGGGGGATTTTGGGGGCTCTTCATGCGCAGAGAGAAACTGAGGCACGAGCGCTCCCCCCGGGGCCGGAGAGACCCTGGGGAGGGGTCCCGGAATTGGGGAGGGGTCTCGGGGGTCGGGGGGTCCCGGATTTTGGGGGATTTTGGGGGGATTTTGGGGGATTTTGGAGTCTTGGGGCTCTTCATGCGCAGAGAGAAACTGAGGCACGAGCGCTCCCCCCGCAGCCGGAGAGACCCTGGGGAGGGGTCCCGGAATTGGGGAGGGGTCCCGGGGGTCGGGGGGTCCCGGATTTGGGGGGATTTTGGGGGATTTTCGGGGATTTTGGGGTCTGGGGGCTCTCGATGCTCGGAGCGCCCCCCCCGCGATGGGGGCAGCGCTGGGGGGGGAATTTGGGGAGGGGTCTCGGGGTTAATTAATTAGGGGAGGGGTTAATTAATTAGGGGAGGGGTTAATTAATGAGGGGAGGGGTCCCGGGTTAATTTGGGGAGGGGTCTCAGGGTTAATTAATTTGGGGAGGGGTCCCGGGGTTAATTAATTAGGGGAGGGGTTAATTAATTAGGGGAGGGGTCTCACCCTGCCGGGGGCTCAGGGATGATTTTGGGGAGGGTCCCAGGGACATTTTTGGGCTCTCGGGGACATTTTTGGAGCTCGGGGTTAATTTGGGGCGGGGATCCCGGGGTTAATTAATTAGGGGAGGGGTTAATTAATCAGGGGAGGAGTTAATTAATGAGGGGAGGGGTCTCGGGTTAATTTGGGGAGGGGTCTCACCCTGCCGGGGCCCCAGCGCGTCCTGCAGCTCCTCGTGGTCGCAGGGGTGCACGAAGTCGAAGGCGCTGTGCCCGATCAGCTCCAGCTGGGGGGGTCGCGCCCTCATCTCGCGACCCCTCCCCAATTTCGGGGACCCCTCCCCAATTTCGGGGACCCCCCCCAATTTCGGGGACCCCCCCCCCCGAATTTTGGGTAAAATTTGGGGCCCCCCCGAGGGATTTTTGGGGCTCCCCGAGGAGTTTTTTTGGCACCACAAAAGCGTTTGGGGACCCCCCCCATGGATTTTTGGGGACCCCCCCGGGGCGGATTTTTGGGGATCCCCCTGAGATTTTTGGGGACCCCCCCGGGGGGATTTCGGGGACCCCCCAGGGGGATTTTTGAGCCCCCTCCCCACGTTTTTAGACCCCTCCAGGTCCATTTTTCCCCCTCCTCGCGACATTTCGGGGCCGCTCCGAACGGAATTTTCGGGGACCCCCCCGGGGGATTTTGGGGACCCCCCCAGGACAGATTTTGGGGACCCCCCCGGACACATTTTTGGGGCTTTTCCCTGCATTTTTCCCCCCCTCCAGGTCCATTTTTTTCCCCTTTTCGCGACATTTCGGGGCCGCTCCAAACGGAATTTTCGCGGCTCCCCCGGGAGATTTTTGCGCTCCCCCGGCGGGTTTTGGGGTCCCCCCCTGGCAGATTTTGGGGACCCCCCGGGGGATTTTGGGGACCCCCCAGGACACATTTTTGGGGCTTTTCCCGGCCTTTTTTTGCCCCCTTTTCGCGACATTTCGGGGCCGCTCCGAACGGAATTTTCGCGGCTCCCCCGGGGGATTTTTGCGCTCCCCCCGGCGGGTTTTGGGGACCCCCCCGGCGGGTTTTGGGGTCCCCCCCCCCTGGCAGATTTTGGGGACCCCCCGGGGGATTTTGGGGACCCCCCCAGGACACATTTTTGGGGCTTTTCCCGGCCTTTTTTTGCCCCCCTTTTCGCGACATTTCGGGGCCGCTCCGAACGGAATTTTTTGCGCTCCCCCGGGGGATTTTTGCGCTCCCCCCGGCGGGTTTTGGGGACCCCCCCCCGGCGGGTTTCGGGGACCCCCCCCGGGCGGGTTTCGGGGTCCCCCCGCGCACCTGGCTGAGCCCCAGCAGGCGGCTGACGTTCTCGGACAGGTAAATCATGTCCCCCCCCCTCGCTCAGCACCATCACGAAGCCGCTGAGAGCCTGCAGGTAACAGCCGTCCACAGCCTCGGCAGCCGCTGCCCACGCACCTGGGGGGGCCCGGGGGGGTCTCAGGGGGTCCCCGAAACCCGGGGGGGTCCCCAAAAATACCGGGGGGTTCCCAGAAATCCCGGGGGGTCTCTAAAAGGGTCGGGGGTCCTGGGGGGTTTGGGGTAGAACCCACCCAGGGCATTGGGAGGGGTTTGGGGACCCTGGGGAGGGGTTTGGGGGGGTTTCAAGGGGTCTGGGGGGTTTTGGGGGGTCTCGGGGGGTCTCAGGGGGTCCCCGAAACCCTGAGGGGTCCCCAAAAATACCGGGGGGGTCCCCAGAAATCCCGGGGGGTCTCTAAAAGGGTCGGGGGTCCTGGGGGGTTTGGGGTAGAACCCACCCAGGGCATTGGGAGGGGTTTGGGGGGGTTTCAAGGGGTCTGGGGGGGTTTTGGGGGGGTCTCGGGGGGTCTCAGGGGGTCCCCGAAACCCTGGGGGGTCCCCAGAAATACCGGGGGGTCTCTAAAAGGGTCGGGGGTCCTGGAGGGTTGGAGGATTTGGGGAGGTTCCCGGTGAATTTGGGGAGGGTCTCGGGGGGCTCCGGTGGATTTTGGGGTCCCGGTGGGTTCGGGGGAGGGTCCAGGATGGATTTGGGGGGTCCAGGATGGATTTGGGGGGTTCCCGGTGGATTTTGGGGTTCGGGATGGATTTGGGGAGGTTCCCGGTGGGATTTTGGGGGTTTCTGGGTGGATTTGGGGTCCCGGTGGGTTCAGGATGGATTTTGGGGTTCGGGATGGATTTTGGGGTTCAGGGTGGTTTTGGGGTGTCTCTGACCGGCGGCCAGCAGCCGCTGCACGCGGAGGTAGCTGATGGATTTGTGATGGATTTTGGGGAGGTTCCCGGTGGGATTTTGGGGGTTTCTGGGTGGATTTTGGGGTGGATTTTGGGGTTCAGGATGGATTTTGGGGTTCGGGATGGATTCTGGGGTTCAGGGTGGTTTTGGGGTGTCTCTGACCGGCGGCCAGCAGCCGCTGCACGCGGAGGTAGCTGATGGATTTTTGGGGAGTTCCCGGTGGATTTGGGGAGGTTCCTGGTGGGATTTTGGGGGTTCCCGGTGGGATTTCGGGGTCCCGGTGGGTTCAGGATGGATTTTGGGGTTCGGGACGGTTTTGGGGTGTCTCTGACCGGCGGCCAGCAGCCGCTGCACGCGGAGGTAGCTGATGGATTTGTGATGGATTTTGGGGGAGTTCCTGGTGGGATTTTGGGGGTTTCTGGGTGTGTTCGGGATGGATTTTGGGGTTCAGGATGGATTTTGGGGTTCGGGACGGTTTTGGGGTGTCTCTGACCGGCGGCCAGCAGCCGCTGCACGCGGAGGTAGCTGATGGTCAGGCGCATGATGGACGCTTTGTCCAGGTGGGCGCTGACCCCTGCGGGCGAAGGGCAGAGCCAGCGCCAGCTGCCCGAACACCTCGGCCTCGCGGCTGCGGCGGCACCGGGCGGCGTCCCGGGAGCGCTCCCGGCGGCCCTCGGGGGTCGGCCTGGGGGGGAGACCCCAAAAAATCCCGAATTGAACCCAAAAAATCCCAAATGAACCCCAAAAATCCTGAATTGAACCCCAAAAATCCCCCTGTGTCCCCAAAATCCCCCTCCCGTATCACAGAATCCCCTCCTGGATCCCCCCAAAACTTCCCCCAAGGAACCCGAGCCACATCCCGGGAGCGCTCCCGGCGGCCCTCGGGGGTCGGCCTGGGGGGGAGACCCCAAAAATCCCAAATTGAACCCAAAAAATCCGCCTGTGTCCCCAAAATCCCCTCCCGCATCCCCCCAGAACTTCCTGCACTGATCCCCGCCCTGTCCCGGGAGCGCTCCCGGCGGCCCTCGGGGGTCGGCCTGGAGGGGAGACCCCAAAAAATCCCGAATTGAACCCAAAAAATCCCGAATTGAACCCAAAAAATCCCCCTGTGTCCCCAAAAATCCTGAATTGAACCCAAAAAATCCCCCTGTGTCCCCAAAATCCCCTCCCGCATCCCCCCAAAACTTCCCCCAAGGAACCCGAGCCACATCCCGGGAGCGCTCCCGGCGGCCCTCGGGGGTCGGCCTGGGGGGGAGACCCCAAAAATCCCGAATTGAACCCCAAAAATCCTGAATTGAACCCAAAAAATCCCAAATTTAACCCCAAAAAATCCCAAACCGAATCCCAAAATTCCCCTTGGATCCCCAAAATCCCGCATTCCCGCATTCCCGCGTTCCCACCTTCACATATTCCCATTTTCCCCCATTTTTTCCCCGTTTTTTCCCATTTTTTCGCCGTTCTTCCCCATTTTTCCCCCATTTTTTTTGCCGGTTTTTCCCGGTTTTTCCATTTTTCCCATTTTCCCCTGTTTTTCCATTTTTTCCCTGCTCTCCCAGGGCCGCGCACGTGCCGCTCCCGGCACGCGCTGTTCCAGATTTTCCCCCGGTTTTTCCCCATTTTCGGCCCGTTTTTGGCCATTTTTTCGCCGTTTTTCTCCATTTTTTCGCCGGTTTTCCCGATTTTCCCATTTTTCCCATTTTCCCCGTTTTTTCCCTGCTCTCCCGGGGCCCCGGGGCCGCGCACGTGCCGCTCCCGGCACGCGCTGTTCCCGATTTTTCCCCGGTTTTCGGCCATTTTCGGCCCGTTTTTCCCCATTTTTTCGCCGTTTTTCCCCATTTTTTCTCCGCTTTTTCCCCGTTTTTCCCGTTTTTCCCATTTTTCCCGTTTTTTCCCTGCTCTCCCGGGGCCCCGGGGCCGCGCACGTGCCGCTCCCGGCACGCGCTGTTCCCGATTTTTCCCCGTTTTTTCCCCATTTTCGGCCCGTTTTCCCCCATTTTTTCGCCGTTTTCCCCCATTTTTTCGCTGTTTCTCTCATTTTTCCCGTTTTTCCCATTTTTCCCGTATTTTCCCTGCTCTCCCGGGGCCCCGGGGCCGCGCACGTGCCGCTCCCGGCACGCGCTGTTCCCGATTTTTCCCCGTTCCTGTTCCTGGCTCCGGGCCCGGGGGCCGCGGCCGGGGCAGCGCGGGGGCCCCGAGGGGGCGGGGCTATGCAAATTTATGGTGATTTATGCAAATGAGGGAGAGGGGAAGGCGGGAATGGGAGCGGGACCGGGACCGGGACCGGGAACGGAACCGGGACCAGAACCGGGAACAGAACCGGGACCGGGAACGGAACCAGAACTGGAACCGGGACCGGGAACGGAACCAGAACCGGCTGCAAACCGGGACCAGAACCGGGCACTGACCGGAACCGGGACCGAGACCAGAACCGGCTTCAAACTGGGACCGGGACCGGGCACTGACCGGGAGCGGGAGCAGAACCGGGACCGGGAACGGAACCAGAACTGGAACCGGGACCAGCACCGGGCACTGACCGGGACCAGAACCGAGACCAGAACCGGCTGCAAACTGGGACTAGAACTGGGACCAGTATCGGGTGCAAACCGGGACCAGAACCGAGGCCGGTATCGGGCAGTGACTGGGACCAGAACCGGGCACTAACTGGGACCAGAACCGGGTGCAAACCGAGAGCAGAACCGGGACCGGGACCGGGCAGTGACTGGGACCAGAACCGACACAGGACCAGCTGCAAACCGGGACCGGTACCGGGCACTGATTGGTGCCGGTACCGAACCCCGACTGGTCCCGGTACCGAGCCTTAACTGCTCCCGGTACCGAACCCTGACCGGTCCCGGTACCGGGCACTAACTGGTCCCGGTACCGAACCCTGACTGGTCCCGGTACCGAACCCCGACTGGTCCCGGTACCGAACCCTGACCGGTCCCGGTACCGAACCCGGACCGGTCCCGGTACCGAGCCTTAACTGGTCCCGGTACCGAACCCCGACGGGTCCCGGTACCGAACCCTGACCGGTCCCGCCCGTGTCCCCTCCGGGTCCCCCCTCATTGAGGGACCCCCCCCCCCCCTCGGCCGCCACGTGGGAGCGACCCCCGCCCCAAATTCGGGGGTCCCAAAAGTCCCCAAATTCCTCACGTGACCCCCCCTCCCCTCCCCCAAAACCGACCCGGGACCCCCCCCCCCGAACAGACCCGGGATCCCCAACCGACCCGGGACCCCCCCCCCAAAACCGACCCGGGACCCCCGAACCGAGCCGGGACCCCCCCCCCCCAATTCCCGGCCCCGCCCCTCCCGGGGGTCCCGGCCGAAGGGGGGCGGGTCCCGCGTCCCCCTCCCCAAAATTCCCGTCCCGGGACCCCCAAAATCAACCGGGCCCCGCCCCCCCCGAGGGTCCCGTTCCCGGGACCCCTCCCGACCGATCCCGACCCCCCCGGGGGTCCCGGGACCCCCAAAATCAACCGGGACCCGCCCCCCCCCGAGGGTCCCATTCCCGGGACCCCCCCCCGACCGATCCCGCCCCCCCCGGGGGTCCCGGGACCCCCAAAATCAACCGGGCCCCGCCCCCCCGGAGAGTCCCAGACCGGATCCGGGACCCCCCCCCCCGGGAATTCCGGCCCCGGGACCCCTCCCCAAACCGAGTCCCGACCCCGGGACCCCTCCCCAAACCGAGTCCCGACCCCTCCCCGGGAATTCCGGCCCCGGGACCCCTCCCCAAACCGAGTCCCGACCCCTCCCCGGGAATTCCGGCCCCGGGACCCCTCCCCAAACCGAGTCCCGGCCCCGGGACCCCTCCCCAAGCCGAGTCCCGACCCCCCCCAGCCCCGGGACCCCTCCCCAAACCGAGTCCCGACCCCGGGACCCCTCCCCAAACCGAGTCCCGACCCCTCCCCGGGACCCCCGCCCATGCGGGCGGACCCCGCCCCTCCCGGGGGTCTCATTCCCTGGCCACGCCCCCCCGGGGGTCGCATTCCCGGGACCCCCCGTTCCCGGTGACCCCTCCAGGCCCCTCCCCCACCCCTCCCCGGGGGGGTCTCAGCCCCGGGACCCCTCCCCAAATTCCCCCCCCGGTACCTCGGTCCGGGCCGCCCGTCCATGGCCGCCGCTGCCGCGCCCTCCGCACCCACCGCGCGAGCCCCCTCCTCGGACACGCCCCCTTCGGTGGCCACGCCCCCTACGGGCCACGCCCTCTCCTCGGACACGCCCCCTCCCTCACACACCCCCCTGAGGACACGCCCCCTCCCCAAAATACCCCCCGGGACACGCCCCCTCCCCAAAATACCCCCCGGGACACGCCCCCTCCCCAAAATACCCCCCGGGACACGCCCCCTCCCCAAAATACCCCCCGGGACACGCCCCCTCCCCAAAATACCCTCTTGAGGACACGCCCCCTCCCCAAAATACCCCTCGGGACACGCCCCCTCCCCAAAATACCCCTCCGGGACACGCCCCCTCCCCAAAATACCCCCGGGACACGGCCCCTCCCCCTTCGCGCGCCCCCTGTCGCGACAGGCCACGCCCCCTTCTCGGAATAACCCGCTGGCCACGCCCATTTATGTGACCGCGCCCCTTTCTGCGGCCACGCCCCTTCTGTGGCCACGCCCCTTTATGCGACTACGCCCCCTCCACCTGGACGTGGCCACGCCCACTCTGCGCGTGTCAATCACGCCCCGCCGAGGCCACGCCCACAAAACAGCGGCCACGCCCCCCCCGGGCCCCCCAAATCTCACTCGGAGACCCCAAATTCTCTTGGGACCCCCCAAAATCCCCTCGGAGACCCCCAAAATCCCCCTGAACCTTCCCAAAATCCCCTCAAAACACCCCAAAACCCCACCGGGACCCCCCAAAACCCCCCCGGGACCCCCCCAAACCCCCCCGGGACCCCCCAAATCCCCCCGGGACCCCCAAATCCCTCTGAGGCCCCGCCCCTTTCCCGAGGCCCCGCCCACCCCGCGTTCCCATTGGCTGCCGCTCGCTCGGTGACCCGGAAGTGGCTCCGCCCCCCGCCGTGACCCGGAAGCGCAGCGGAAGCGGCGGGAGCGGGAGAGCGGCAGCCATGTGAGAGCGGCGGGGGAAAAACGGGGAAAAACGGGGAAAAAATGGGAAAAACGGGAAAAAACGGGAAAACGGGGAAGAAACGGGGGAAAAACACGGGATCGGGGAGGGGCCAGCGGGGGGAAGCGGGGAAAGGCGGAGCTGGGGAGCGGGGGGGACACCGGGAGGGGGCGGAACGGGCCGGGGCCGCTCTTTGCCGCTGTCCCCGAGCCGCTCCCGGTGTCCCCACATCCCCCTGGTGTCCCCTCGGTGTCCCCTCGGTGTCCCCGGGAGCCTCCTGAAGGACCCCGAGAGCGAGGTGACCCCAGAGATCGATCCCTGTGTCCCCAAATGTCCCCAAATGTCCCCAAATGTCCCCAAATCCCCTGACCCTGTGATGTCCCCAATGTCCCTGAGGCTCCCACGATGTCCCCAAGGTCCCCCTGATGTCCCCAATGTCCCCGTGGTGTCCCCAGGAGTCTCCTGAACAAGCCCAAGAGCGAGATGACCCCAGAGATCGATCCCGGTGTCCCCAAATGTCCCCAAATGTCCCCACATCCCCACATTCCCCTGGTACCCCGGTGTCCCTGGTGTCCCCCTGGTGTCCCCCTGATGTCCCCCTGATGTCCCCAATGTCCCCAAATGTCCCCAGGAGTCTCCTGAACAAGCCCAGGAGCGAGATGACGCCAGAGATCGATCCCTGATGTCCCTGTGTCCCCATGTCCCCTGTGCCCCTGATGTCCCTGATGTCCCCTCAATGTCCCCAGTGTCCCCAGTGTCCCCCCAATGTCCCCGTGGTGTCCCCAGGAGTCTCCTGAACCAGCCCAAGAGCGAGATGACCCCAGAGATCGATCCCGGTGTCCCCAAATGTCCCCAAATGTCCCCACATCCCCTGATCCCCCTGGTACCCCGGTGTCCCTGGTGTCCCCAATGTCCCCCTGATGTCCCTGTGATGTCCCCAATGTCCCCAGGAGTCTCCTGAAGGACCCCAAGAGCGAGATGACCCCAGAGATTGATCCCTGATGTCCCTGTGTCCCCATGTCCCCTGACCCTGTGATGTCCCTGAGGCTCCCCTGATGTCCCCAACGTCCCTGTGATGTCCCCAATGTCCCCAGGAGTCTCCTGAACCAGCCCAAGAGCGAGATGACCCCAGAGATTGATCCTGGTGTCCCCATGTCCCCTGTCCCCCTGATGTCCCTGGTGTCCTCCCAATGTCCCCAAGGTCCCCCTGATGTCCCCAACACCCCCCTGATGTCCCCAATGTCCCCAAATGTCCCCAGGAGTCTCCTGAACAAGCCCAGGAGCGAGGTGACCCCAGAGATCCATCCCTGTGTCCCCGTGTCCCCTGTCCCCCTGATGTCCCTGGTGTCCTCCCAATGTCCCCAAGGTCCCCCTGATGTCCCCAACGTCCCCCTGGTGTCCCCAATGTCCCTTTGGTGTCCCCAGGAGTCTCCTGAACAAGCCCAAGAGCGAGATGACGCCCGAGGAGCTGCAGAAGCGCGAGGAGGAGGAGTTCAACACGGGCCCTCTGTCGGTGCTGACGCAGAGCGTGAAGAACAACACCCAGGTGCTGATCAACTGCCGCAACAACAAAAAGCTCCTGGGGCGTGTGAAAGCCTTCGACAGGTGAGTCACAGTGTCCCCAGAGTGTCCCCAGAGTGTCCCCAGAGTGTCCCCAGAGTGTCCCCAGGGTGTCCCCAAAGTGTCCCCAGGGTGTCCCCAGAGTGTCCCCAAAGTGTCCCCAAAGAGCACCCAGAACAACACCCAGGTGCTGATCAACTGCCGCAACAACAAGAAACTGCTGGGGCGTGTGAAAGCGTTTGACAGGTGAGGAAATGTCCCCAGGGTGTCCCCAAGGTGTCCCCAAGGTGTCCCCAAAGTGTCCCCAAGGTATCCCCAAGGTGTCCCCAAAGAGCACCCAGAACAACACCCAGGTGCTGATCAACTGCCGCAACAACAAAAAACTGCTGGGGCGTGTGAAAGCGTTCGACAGGTGAGTCACAGTGTCCCCAAAGTGTCCCCAAGGTGTCCCCAAAGTGTCCCCAAAGTGTCCCCAAACTGTCCCCAAAGTGTCCCCAAAGTGTCCCCAAAGAGCACCCAGAACAACACCCAGGTGCTGATCAACTGCCGCAACAACAAAAAGCTCCTGGGGCGTGTCAAGGCCTTTGACAGGTGAGGAAATGTCCCCAGAGTGTCCCCAGAGTGTCCCCAAGGTGTCCCCAAGGTGTCCCCAAAGTGTCCCCAGAGTGTCCCCAAAGTGTCCCCAGAACAACACCCAGGTGCTGATCAACTGCCGCAACAACAAGAAACTGCTGGGGCGCGTGAAAGCGTTTGACAGGTGAGGAAATGTCCCCAGGGTGTCCCCAAAGTGTCCCCAAGGTGTCCCCAGAGTGTCCCCAGAGTGTCCCCAAGGTGTCCCCAGAGTGTCCCCAAAGAGCACCCAGAACAACACCCAGGTGCTGATCAACTGCCGCAACAACAAAAAGCTCCTGGGGCGTGTCAAGGCCTTTGACAGGTGAGGAAATGTCCCCAGAGTGTCACCAGGGTCCCCAAAGTGTCCCCAAAGTGTCCCCAAAGTGTCCCCAAGGTGTCCCCAAAGTGTCCCCAAAGTGTCACCACAGTGACCCCAGGGTCAGCTCTGTGACCTCAAGGTGTCCTCAAGGTATCCCCAGGGTGTCCCCAAAGTGTCACCAGGGTCCCCAAAGTGTCCCCAAAGTGTCCCCAGTGTCCCCAAGGTGTCACCACAGTGACCCCAGGGTCACCAAAGTGTCCCCAAAGTGTCCCCAAAGTGTCCCCAGGGAGTCCCCAGGGTGTCCCCAGAGTGTCCCCAAAGTGTCCCCAAAGTGTCCCCAGTGTCCCCAAGGTGTCCCCAGGGTGACCCCAAGGTCAGCTCTGTGACCTCAAGGTGTCCCCAAGGTGTCCCCAGGGTGTCCCCAGGGACACCACAGTGACCCCAGTGTCCCCAAAGTGTCCCCAAGGTGTCACCAGGGTCCCCAAAATGTCACCACAGTGACCCCAGGGTCCCCAGAGTGTCCCCAAGGTGTCCCTGAGGTCCTCAAAGTCCCCAAATCCATTTTTTTTCCCCAGCAAATCCTGGTTTATGCCCTCCAAATCCCATTTTTTTCCCCAAAAAATTCCATTTTTCCCCCCAAATCCCAGATTTTTCCACCCAACTCCAGGTTTTTTCCCCCCCAAATCCCGTTTTTTTCCCCAAATCCCATTTTTTTCCCCTTGAATCCTGGATTTCCCGTGGCAAATCCCGTTTTTTCCCCCCAAACCCAGGTTCTTTCCCCCCAAATCCTGGATTTCCCCCCAAACCCAGGTTTTTTCCCCCCCAAATCCCATTTTTTTTCCCCCTGAATCCCAGATTTCCCCCCAAATCCAGTTTTTTTCCCCCCCAAATCCTGGATTTTTCCCCGAAATCCAGGTTTTTTTCCCCCAACTCCCATTTTTTCCCCCCAAACCCAGGTTTTTTCCCGTCCCAATCCCATTTTTCCTGTCCCAAATCCCATTTTTCCCGTCCCAAATCCCGTTTTTTCCCCCCCAAATCCCATTTTTCCCCCCCAAATCCCGTTTTTTCCCCCCCAAATCCCATTTTTCCCCCCCAAATCCCATTTTTCCCGTCCCAAATCCCGTTTTTTCCCCCCAAATCCCATTTTTCCCGTTTTCCCGGCAGGCACTGTAACATGGTGCTGGAGAACGTCAAGGAGATGTGGACGGAGGTGCCCAAGAGCGGCAAAGGGAAGAAGAAATCCAAACCCGTCAACAAGGACCGGTACATCTCCAAAATGTTCCTGCGCGGAGACTCCGTCATCGTGGTCCTGAGGAACCCTCTGATCGCTGGGAAATAACGGGGAATTCACACCTGGAATCATCCCAGAACATCCCAGAACATCCCAGAACATCCCAGAACATCCCAGACAAGGACCGGTACATCTCCAAAATGTTCCTGCGCGGAGACTCCGTCATCGTGGTGCTCAGGAACCCCCTCATCGCTGGGAAATAGGGAATTCATGGGTGGAATCATCCTGGAACCTTCCAGAACCTTATGGAACATCCCAGAGCATCCCAGAGCATCCCAGAACATCCCAGACTCCGTCATCGTGGTGCTGAGAAACCCCCTCATCGCTGGGAAATAGGGAATTCCTGATGGGAATAATCCCAGAACCTTCCAGAACATCCCAGAACATCCCAGAGCATCCCAGACTCCGTCATCGTGGTCCTGAGGAACCCCCTGATCGCGGGAAAATAACGGGGAATTCCCGATGGGAATAATCCCAGAACATCCCAGAACCTTCCAGAACCTCCCAGAGCATCCCAGAACATCCCAGAACATCCCAGAGCATCCCAGACTCCGTCATCGTGGTGCTCAGGAACCCCCTCATCGCTGGGAAATAACGGGGAATTCACAGCTGGAATCATCCTGGAACCTTCCAGAACATCCCAGAACATCCCAGAGCATCCCAGACTCCGTCATCGTGGTGCTCAGGAACCCCCTCATCGCTGGGAAATAACAAATTCCCAATTGGAATAATCCCAGAACATCCCAGAACCTTCCAGAACCTCCCAGAGCATCCCAGAACCTTCCAGAACCTCCCAGAGCATCCCAGAACCTTCCGGAACATCCCAGAGCATCCCAGAGCATCCCAGACTCCGTCATCGTGGTCCTGAGAAACCCTCTGATCGCTGGGAAATAACGGGGAATTCACAGCTGGAATCATCCTGGAACCTTCCAGAACATCCCAGAGCATCCCAGACTCCGTCATCGTGGTGCTCAGGAACCCCCTGATCGCCGGGAAATAACGGGGAATTCCCGATTGGAATAATCCCAGAACCTCCCAGAACATCCCAGAACCTTCCAGGCTCCGTCATCGTTGGGAATTCCCGGCTGGAATCATCCCTGGAACCTCCCGGAACCTTCCAGAACCTTCCAGAACATCCCAGAGCATCCCAGAGCATCCCAGAACATCCCAGACTCCGTCATCGTGGTGCTGAGAAACCCCCTCATTGCTGGGAAATAACGGGGAATTACGGATTGGAATCATCCTGGAACCTTCCAGAACATCCCAGAACATCCCAGAGCATCCCAGAGTCCATCATTGTTGGGAATTCCTGATGGGAATAATCCATGGAACCTTCCAGAACATCCCAGAACCTTCCAGGCTCCATCATCGTTGGGAATTCCCTGCTGGAATCATCCCTGGAACCTCCCAGAACTTTCCAGAACCTTCCAGAACCTCCCGGAACCTTCCAGAACCTTCCCAGAGCGGCTCCATCATCGTTGGGGAATTTGGGATTCCTTGGGAATCATCCGTGGAACATTCCAGAACCTCCCAGAACTTTCCAGAACCTCCCAGAACTTTCCAGAACTTTCCAGAACCTCCCGGAACCTTCCAGAACCTTCCCAGAGCGGCTCCATCATCGTTGGGGAATTTGAGATTCCTTGGGAATCATCCGTGGATCCTTCCAGAACTTTCCAGAACCTCCCAGAACCTTCCAGAACCTCCCAGAACCTTCCAGAACCTCCCGGAACCTCCCAGAACCTTCCCAGCCCCCCCCAACCTCAGATTTCCCCTCCCCCCTCGTTCCCGGCTGGATTTTTGGGATGGAGAAAACGGAATTTGGGGATGGGGCTGGGATTTCGGGATGGGGTTGGATTTTTGGGATAGAACAGGAATTTTTGGGATAGAACAGGAATTTTTGGGATAGAACAGGAATTTTTGGGATGGAACAGGAATTTTTGGGATGGGATTTTTGGGATGTTCCAGGAATTTTTGGGATGTTACAGGAATTTTTTGGGATGGGATTTTTTGGGATGGAACAGGAATTTTTGGGATGGAGCTGGGATTTTTGGGATGGGATTTTTGGGATAGAACAGGAATTTTTTGGGATGGAGCTGGGATTTTTTGGGATAGAACAGGAATTTTTGGGATGGAACAGGAATTTTTGGGATGGGATTTTTGGGATGTTCCAGGAATTTTTGGGATGTTACAGGAATTTTTGGGATGGGATTTTTTGGGATGGACAGAACAGGAATTTTGGGATGTTACAGGAATTTTTGGGATGGGATTTTTTGGGATGGAACAGGAATTTTTGGGATGTTCCAGGAATTTTTTGGGATAGAACAGGATTTTTTGGGATGTTACAGGAATTTTTTGGGATGGGATTTTTGGGATGGGATTTTTGGGATGGAACAGGAATTTTCGGGATGCAGCAGGATTTTTTGGGATGTTACAGAAATTTTGGGATGTTAAAGGAATTTTTGGGATGGAACAGGAATTTTTTGGGATGTTACAGGAATTTTTGGGATGGGATTTTTTGGGACAGAACAGGAATTTTTGGGATGTTACAGGAATTTTTGGGATGTTCCAGGAATTTTTTGGGATGGGATTTTTTGATATGGAACAGGATTTTTGGGATGGAGCTGGGATTTTTTGGGATGTTACAGGAATTTTTGGGATGGGATTTTTGGGATGTTACAGGAATTTTTTGGGATGGAACAGGAATTTTTGGGATGGAACAGGAATTTTTTTGCATGGAATTTTTTGGGATGGGATTTTTTGGGATGGAGCTGGGATTTTTGGGATGGAACAGGAATTTTTGGGATGTTACAGGAATTTTTTGGGATGGGATTTTTTGGGATGTTACAGGAATTTTTGGGATGTTACAGGAATTTTTTGGGATGGGATTTTTTGGGATGTTACAGGAATTTTTGGGATGGGATTTTTGGGATGGGATTTTTGGGATGGGATTTTTTGGGATGTTACAGGAATTTTTGGATGGGATTTTTTGGGATGTTACAGGAATTTTTTGGGATGGGATTTTTTGGGATGGACAGAACAGGAATTTTTGGGATGGAACAGGAATTTTTGGGATAGAACAGGAATTTTTGGGATGGGATTTTTTGGGATGGACAGAACAGGAATTTTTGGGATGTTCCAGGAATTTTTTGGGATGGACGGAGCGGGAATTTCGGGACCCCCCTCCCTCCCTCCCTGTGCCAATAAAATTCGTTTCCACCCCTCGATCTCCCCCTCCCCCATTGACAGAAAACAGCGGAGACCCCTCCCCAAAATGAGCATCCAAAGGCTTTAATTCCCAAAAATTCCCAAAAAAACCCCGGGAAGGGGAGGGGACACCGGGAGGGGGAGGGGGAGGGGAGGGGAGGGGAGGGGGGAGGGGCTGAATTTGGGGAGGGGTCCAGGCCCCTCCCCCCCCTCAGATTTTCTTCCGCTGCGGCCGAACCCTCGGGAAGAGCTGGGGGAGGGGAGAGAGGGGAGAGAGGTGAGACCCCCGCCCCAAAAATATCCAAAAAATGTCCCAAAATGTCCCAAAAATAACCCAAAAATATCCCAAAAAATATCCCAAAAATATCCCAAAAATTATCCCAAAATGTCCCAAAATGTCCCAAAAATCCCCCAAAAATTATCGCAAAAATTACCCCAAAAATATCCCAAAAATGTCCCAAAAATAACCCAAAAATTATCCCAAAATGTCCCAAAATGTCCCAAAAATCCCCCAAAAATTATCGCAAAAATTACCCCAAAAATATCCCAAAAATGTCCCAAAAAAAACCCCAAAAATATCCCAAAATGTCCCAAAAATCCCCCAAAAATTATCGCAAAAATTACCCCAAAAATATCCCAAAAATGTCCCAAAAATAACCCAAAAATTATCCCAAAAATCCCCCAAAAATTATCCCAAAAATTACCCCAAAAATATCCCAAAAAAACCCCCAAAATTATCCCAGAAATATCAAAAAAAATATCCCAAAATTATCCTAAAAATTATCCCAGAAATATCCCAAAAATCCCCCCAAAATATCCCAAAAAAACCCCAAAAAATATCCCAAAAATATCCCAAAAATATCCCAAAAATATCCCCAAAAAATATCCAAAAATAACCAAAAAATATCCCAAAAATATCCAAAAAAAAACCCCAAAATGTCCCAAAAATCCCCCTGAAAATATCCCAAAAAACCCCAAAAATATCCAAAAAAACCCCAAAAATATCCCAAAAATATCCCAAAAATCCCCCCCCAAAATATCCCAAAAAACCCCCCAAAATTATCCCAAAAATATCCCAAAAATATCCTAAAAATTATCCCAGAAATATCCCAAAAATCCCCCAAAAATATTCCAAATAAAACCCCAAAAAATATCCTGAAACCCCCCCACAAAATATCCCAAAAAAAACCCCAAAAATATCCCCAAAAAAACCCAAAAAATATCCCAAAAATCCCCCCAAAAAATATCGCAAAAAATCCCCCCAAAAAATCCCAAAAATGCCCCAAAAAATCTCAAAAATATCCCAAAAATATAAAAAAAAAAAAAACCAAAAATATCCCAAAAATCCCCCCAAAAAATCTCAAAAATATCCCAAAAATATCCAAAAAAAAAAACCCCAAAAATATCCCCAAAAAAACCCCAAAATGTCCCAAAAATCCCCCTGAAAAATATCCCAAAAATTACCCCAAAAATTATCCCAAAAATATCCCAAAAAAACACCAAAAAATATCCCAAAAACCCCCCCCAAAAATATCCCAAAACCCCCCCAAAATATCCCAAAAATAACCCAAAAATTATCCCAAAAAAAAACCCCTAAAATATCCCAAAAATATCCCAAAAAATATCCCGAAAATCCCCCCCAAAATATCCCAAAAAAACCCAAAAATATCCTAAAAAAACCCGCGAAAAATATCCCAAAAAATATCTCAAAAATACCCCAAAAACCCCCAAAAATATCCCAAAAAAAAACCCCAAAAATATCCCAAAAAAACCCCAAAATGTCCCAAAAATCCCCCTGAAAAATATCCCAAAAATTATCCCAAAAATATCCCCAAAATCCCCCAAAAATATCCCAAAATATCCCAAAAAAATCCCGAAAATCCCCCCAAAAATATCCCAAAAAACCCCAAAAATATCCCAACCCCCCCCCCAAAAATATCCCCAAAAATCCCCCCAAAAATACCCTAAAAAACCCCCCCAAAAATAACCCAAAAATCCCCCAAAAAATAACCCAAAAATTATCCCAAAACCCCCCCAAAATATCCCAAAAACCCCCCCAGGGTCATGGAGGGGCTCTGGGACCCCCTCCCCAAATCCCCATTTCCCCCTCCCCAAATCTCCCTTTGGGTGACCCCCGGGACCCCTCCCCCACCCCTGGGGACCCCTGTAGGGACCCCTCCCCACCCTTGGGGACCCTCCCTCACCCTTGGGGACCCTTCCCCACCCCTGGGGACCCTCAGAGCCCCCTCCCCACCCCTGGGGACCCCTGTAGGGACCCCTCCCCACCCCTGGGACCCTCCCTCACCCCTGGGACCCCTCCCCACCCTTGGGGACCCTTCCTCACCCTTGGGACCCCTCCCCACCCCTGGGACCCCTCCTCACCCCGAAGTAGTTCCTGGGCACGTATCCCTCGTGGCCGTACAGGGACCCCCACCACCCCTGGGACCCCCAGAGCCCCTGGGACCCCTCCCCACCCCTGGGGACCCCTCCTCACCCCCCTGGGACCCCCAGGGACCCCTCCCCACCCTTGGGAACCCCTCCTCACCCCCCTGGGACCCCAGGGACCCCTCCTCACCCCGAAGTAGTTCTGGGGCACGTATCCCTCGTGGCCGTACAGGGACCCCCAACACCCATGGGACCCCTCCTCATCCCTGGGACCCCTCCTCACCCCTGGGGACCCCCAGGGACCCCTCCTCACCCCGAAGTAGTTCCGGGGCACGTATCCCTCGTGGCCGTACAGGGACCCCCCAGGGACCCCTCCCCACCCCTGGGGACCCCTCCCCATCCCCTGTCACCCTTGGGACCCCTCCTCACCCCAAAGTAGTTCCTGGGCACGTATCCCTCGTGGCCGTACAGGGACCCCCACCACCACTCCAGCTCCTCGGGGGGCTCCCGGCGCAGAACCGTCACCGGCTCCCCCTCCCGGAACGAGAGCTCGTCCCCAAACTCGGCGCTGTAATCCCAGAGCGCGTACACCACGCCGCTGTTCAGCACCCCCATCCCCTGCTCCACCTCTGGGGGATCAAAAAAATATAAAATGTTATTGAAAATATGAAATTGTTACCAAAAAACCCCAAAATGTTACCCCAAAACTGCCCCAAAATCCCCAAACTCCACACTGTAATCCCAGAGCGCGTTCACCACGCCGCTGTTCAGCACCCCCATGCCCTGCTCCACCTCTGGGGATCCAAAAAATCCCAAATTGTTACCAAAAAATCCCAAAATGTTACCAAAAAACCTCAAATTGTTACACAAAACCTGCCCTGAAACCCCAAAACTGCCCCAAACTCGGCGCTGTAATCCCAGAGCGCGTTCACCACGCCGCTGTTCAGCACCCCCATCCCCTGCTCCACCTCTGGGGAACCAGAAAAATGTAACAAATTGTTACCAAAAAATCCTGAAATGTTATCAAAAACATGAAATTGTTACCCAAAAAAACCAAAATGTTACACAAAAATCCCGAATTGTTACCCCAAACCTGCCCTGAAACCCCGAAACTGCCCCAAAAACCCCGAAACGTTCCCCAAAAACTGCTCCAAAATCCCAAATTGTTGCTCCAAAACAACTCCAAAAGTGCCCCCACAACCCCAAATCACCCCAAAACTCTCTCCCAGTGCCCCCCAGTCCCTCCCAGTGCCTCCCAGTCCCTCCCAGTCCCTCCCAGTGCCTCCCAGTCCCTCCCAGTCCCTCCCAGTGCTCACCAGTCCCTCCCAGTCCCTCCCAGTGCTCACCAGTCCATCCCAGTGCTCACCAGTGACCCCAAAGCCCTTTCCCAGTCCCTCCCAGTCCCTCCCAGTCCCTCCCAGTGCTCACCAGTCCCCCCCAGTCCCCCCCAGTCCCCCCCAGTCCATCCCAGTCCCATCCCAGTGCTCACCAGTAAGGTAACTGGAGCAGTCAGCGTACCCCTCCCGGTACGGGTCACATTTCCAGTCCCTCCCAGTCCCTCCCAGTCCCTCCCAGTGCTCACCAGTAAGGTAACTGGAGCAGTCGGCGTACCCCTCCCGGTACGGGTCGCATTTCCAGTGCCCCCCAGTCCCTCCCAGTCCCTCCCAGTGCCCACCAGTCCCTCCCAGTGCTCACCAGTAAGGTAACTGGAGCAGTCAGCGTACCCCTCCCGGTACGGGTCTCATTCCCAGTCCCTCCCAGTGCTCACCAGTCCCCCCAGTCCCCCCCAGTCCCCCCCAGTCCATCCCAGTCCCATCCCAGTGCTCACCAGTAAGGTAACTGGAGCAGTCAGCGTACCCCTCCCGGTACGGGTCGCATTTCCAGTCCCTCCCAGTCCCTCCCAGTCCCTCCCAGTGCTCACCAGTCCCTCCCAGTGCTCACCAGTCCCTCCCAGTGCTCACCAGTCCCTCCCAGTGCTCACCAGTAAGGTAACTGGAGCAGTCCGCGTACCCCTCCCGGTACGGGTCGCATTCCCAGTCCCTCCCAGTGCTCACCAGTCCCTCCCAGTGCTCACCAGTAAGGTAACTGGAGCAGTCAGCGTACCCCTCCCGGTACGGGTCTCATTCCCAGTCCCTCCCAGTGCTCCCAGTGCTCACCCAGTAAGGTAACTGGAGCAATCAGCGTACCCCTCCCGGTACGGATCGCATTCCCAGTCCCTCCCAGTGCTCACCAGTCCCTCCCAGTGCTCACCAGTAAGGTAACTGGAGCAGTCAGCGTACCCCTCCCGGTACGGGTCGCATTTCTCCACGGCCAAGCTGCCGTCGCTGCCCGTGGTGGCGAAGATGGCGGCGCCGTGACGGACGAGGGCGACGCAGACGCCGGTGTCGTTACAGGACGCTGCGCAGTGCAGGGGGGTCCTGGGGACACCCCAAAAATCAGGGGACACCCCAAAAACTGAGGGGACACCCAAAACCTGAGGGGTCCCTGGGGTTTGGGGGGTCCCTGGGGTCACTGGGGTCACCAGGGTGACGCAGACCCCGGTGTCGTTACAGGACGCTGCGCAGTGCAGGGGGGTCCTGGGGACACCCCAAAAATCAGAGATTGACCCCAAAATGTCAGAGATTGACCCCAAAAATGTCAGGGGTCCTGGGGTTTGGGGGGTCCCTGGGGTTATTGGGGTCACTGGGGTCACCAGGGTGATGCAGACGCCGGTGTCGTTACAGGCGCAGTGCAGGGGGGTCCCTGGGGACACCCCCAAAATCAGGGGACACCCCAAAATGTCAGGGACACCCCAAAATCAGAGGGGTCCCTGGGGTTTGGGGGGTCCCTGGGGTTTGGGGGTCCCTGGGGTTTGGTGGATTTTGGGGGATTTTTGGGGTCACTGAGGGGCTGGGGACCCCAATCAGTTGGGGAATGTTGGGATCCCCCCTGTCCCCAATGTCCCCCCCAGTGTCCCCAATGTCCCCAGTGATGTCCCCCAGTGTCCCCAATGTCCCCCCAGTGTCCCCCAATGTCCCCAGTGTCCCCAGTGATGTCCCCCAGTGTCCCCAATGTCCCCCCAGTGTCCCCAGTGTCCCCAGTGATGTCCCCAGTGATGTCCCCAATGTCCCCAGTGATGTCCCCAGTGATGTCCCCATGTCTCCAATGTCCCCCCCAGTGTCCCCAGTGATGTCCCCAGTGTCCCCAGTGTCCCCAGTGTCCCCCAGTGTCACCATCCGTGGCTGTCGGGGGAGTTGACGTTGGCCTGTCCCCCTGTCCCCAGTGATGTCCCCAATGTCCCCCCAGTGTCCCCAATGTGTCACCATCCGTGGCTGTCGGGGGAGTTGACGTTGGCCTGTCCCAGTGTCCCCAGTGTCCCCAGTGTCCCCAGTGTCCCCAATGTCCCCAGTGTCACCATCCGTGGCTGTCGGGGGAGTTGACGTTGGCCTGTCCCAGTGTCCCAGTGTCCCCAGTGATGTCCCCAGTGTCCCCAGGGATGTCCCCAAGTGTCACCATCCGTGGCTGTCGGGGGAGTTGACGTTGGCCCCGCTGGCGATCAGGAACTCCACGATTCCGTAGTTGCTGCCGCAGATGGCGTTGTGCAGCGCCGTGATGCCCTCGTCGTTGGGCTGGCTCGGGTCATTCAGCTGGGGACAGCGGCTCTGTGTCCCCTCACTGCCACCCCTGTGTCCCCCTCACTGCCACCCCTGTGTCCCCTCTGTCCCCTGTGTCCCCTCCCTGCCACCCTGGGACAGCGCCGTGATGCCCTCGTCGTTGGGCTGGCTCGGGTCATTCAGCTGGGGGACAGTGGCTCTGTGTCCCCTCTGTCCCCTGTGTCCCCTCTGTCCCCTCACTGCCACCCCTGTGTCCCCTCTGTCCCCTCTGTCCCCTCTGTCCCCTCACTGCCACCCTGGGACAGCGCCGTGATGCCCTCGTCGTTGGGCTGGCTCGGGTCGTTCAGCTGGGGACAGCGGCTCTGTGTCCCCTCTGTCCCCTCCCTGCCACCCCCTCTGTCCCCTGTGTCCCCTCTGTCCCCTCACTGCCACCCCCTGTCCCCTCCTGTCCCATCATTGTCATCCCTGTGTCCCCACTGTCCCCTCACTGCCACCCTGGGACAGCGCCGTGATGCCCTCGTCGTTGGGCTGGCTCGGGTCATTCAGCTGGGGACAGCGGCTCTGTGTCCCCTCTGTCCCCTGTGTCCCCTCACTGCCACCCCTGGGTCCCCCCTGTCCCCTCATTGTCATCCCTGTGTCCCCTCTGTCCCCTCATTGTCATCCCTCTGTCCCCTGGGTCCCCCCTGTCCCCTCATTGTCATCCCTGTGTCCCCTCTGTCCCCTCATTGTCATCCCTCTGTCCCCTGTGTCCCCACTGTCCCCTCCCTGCCACCCCAGGGGACATCCAGGGACACCCTCGTGTCCCCTCTGTCCCCCTGCTCTTGTCCCCATTGTCTCCCTGTCCCCAACTCCCTGTCCCCACCTGTCCCCCGACCCCTTCTCCGTGTCCCCAATGTCCCCCCAGTGTCCCCAGTGTCCCCACAAGTCCCCCAATGTCCCCAATGTCCCCAGTGTCACCTGTGCCACCGCCTGCTGCACCACGTCCAGCTCCCCGGTGAGGGCGGCGTCCAGCAGCAGCACCAGCGGGTTCAGACCCCCCAATGTCCCCCCAATGTCCCCCCAGTGTCCCCAATGTCCCCTCAGTGTCACCTGTGCCACCGCCTGCTGCACCACGTCCAGCTCCCCGGTGAGGGCGGCGTCCAGCAGCAGCACCAGCGGGTTCAGCCGCACCCGAGCCCCGGGGCGGCGCCGAGGGGAGGAGGGGTCCCGCAGGGCCGAGCGCAGCTCCTGCGACATTGGGACATTGGGGACATCATTGGGGACATCGGGGGGACATCATTGGGGGACATTGGGGATATCACCCCGGGACACCTCGGGACATTGGGGACATCACTGGGGAACATTGGGGACACCGGGGATATCACCCCGGCACATCCCGGGACAATGGGGACACCACCCGGGACATGGGGGACATCACTGGGGACATCGGGGACATCATCCAGGACACCCCGGGACATTGGGGACACCACCCGGGACACCCCGGACATTGGGGACATCACCCCGGGACAACCCAGACATTGGGGACATCATCTGGGACATTGGGGACATCACTGGGAACACCCCGGACCTTGGGGACATCATCGGGGACACTGGGGACAGCGGGGACATCACCCCGGGACACCCCGGACCTTGGGGACATCACCCTGGGACATTGGGGACAGCGGGGACATCACCCCGGGACACCTCGGGGGGGTCCAGTGACACCCCGGGACACCCTCGGGGGGGTCTCAGGGGGACGGGGACACCCTCGGGGGGGTCTCAGAGGGACGGGGACACCTCGGGGGGGTCCCGGTGACACCGGGTGACACCTCGGGGGGGTCCAGGTGACACCGGGTGACACCTCAGGGGGGGTCCCCACCCGGGGGGGGTCCCCTCCCCCGCTCACCGTCACCTGTCCCGTCCCCGCCGCTGTCACCGGGGCTGTCCCGGCGCTCTCCAGGGCCGGTGCCGGTGCCGGTGCCGCCCCCTCGGCGGTGCCGCTGTCGGTCCCGGGAGCCCCGGGCCGGTGCAGGAGGCGCGGGATCAGCTGCCGGTACTGGCGGGCCCGGTTGGGAGCCGCCGCCGCGGGCCCGGGGCTCTGCTCCATCGAGCCCCGGCGCTTGAGGGGTCGCGGCATCTCCGCCAGGACCCTCCGGAGCTCCTGAAGCTCCGGGACCCCCCGGGCCCCCGGGGGCAGCAGCGGCTGCAGCCGGGTCGGGCTGAGCGGCCGCGCCGGGGGAACCTCGGGGGGACCCTCGGGGGGACCCTCGGGGGGACAATCGGGGGGTCCCTCCTGGGGACCCTCCTGGGGACACTCCGGGGGTCCCTCCGGGGGTCCCTCCGGGGGTCCCTCGGGCTCCGAGCAGCGCAGGAGCCGCTCCAGGTCCGGCTCGTCCGGGGGAGCGGAGCGGGGAGGGGCTGGGGAGGGAGAGAGGGGTGAGGGAGGGGAGGGAGGGAGGGGAGGGAGGGGAGACCCCGGATTGGGGGAGGGGAGAGAGGGGTGAGGGAGGGGAGGGAGGGGAGGGGGAGACCCCCGGGATTGGGGAGGGGAGACCCCGGGATTGGGGGAGGGGGAGGGAGGGGAGGGGGAGACCCCCCGGGATTGGGGAGGGGAGACCCCCCGGGATTGGGGAGGGGAGACCCCGGGATTGGGGAGGGGGAGAAAGGGGTGAGGGAGGGGAGGGAGGGGAGGGGGAGACCCCGGGATTTGGGGGGGAGGGGAGGGGGGAAGCCCCAGGGACCCCCTCCCCAAAATGCCCTTTTTTTTACCCTCCCACCCCTCCAAATTCCCTTTTTCCCCCCCCAAATCCCCTTTTTTACCTCCCCCAAATCCCCTTTTTTCCCTCCCCAATCTCCTTTTTCCCTCCAAATCCC
This sequence comes from Poecile atricapillus, assembly GCF_030490865.1. Classification (NCBI taxonomy): domain Eukaryota; kingdom Metazoa; phylum Chordata; class Aves; order Passeriformes; family Paridae; genus Poecile; species Poecile atricapillus. Next base: position 6,144 of record NW_026709133.1, on the reverse strand, counting down.
TTTTTTTCCCCCAAATTCCCTTTCCCCCCTCCAAATTCCCCTTTTTACCCCCCCAAATTTCCCTTTTTATCCCCCAAAACCCCCCCAAAATCCCCTTTTTACCCCCAAAACCCCTCTAAATCCCTTTTCCCTCCCCAAATCCCCTTTTCCCTCCCAAATCCCTTTTTTCCCCTCCCAAAATTCCCTTTTTCCCTCCCCAAATCCCCTTTTTTTCCCCAACTCCCTTTTCCCTCCCCAAATCCTTTTCCCCTCCCCAAATCCCCTTTTTTCCCTCCCAAATCCCTTTTTCCCCTCCCCAAATCCCCTTTTTCCCTCCCCCAAAATCCCTTTTTTTCCCCAAATCCCCTTTTTTTCCCCAAATCCCCTTTTTTCCCCCAATCCCCTTTTTTCCCCAAATCCCCTTTTTTCCCCCCAAAACCCCCCCTCTCCCCCCCCACCCCATCCCCCCCCTCTCACCTTCCCCCCCCGCCGCCCCTCCCTGGGCGGGGGTCGCCGCCGGCCCCTTTTGGGGTCCCCCCCTGCCCCCCCCGTGGGTGGGGGAGGGGCAGGGTCCTCCCCCCCCCCGCGCCCCTCCCCCCCCCTGCTCCCAGACCGCGCTCTGGAGGCGGAAAATGACCGAGAGGGGGAGGGGCTTGCGGCGGGGGAGGGGCGGGGGGGGCACCGGGACCCGCGAGACCGGCGGGTGCCACCCCCGGGGGAGGCTCCGGGAGCCGCCGGGGGGCGAGCGGAAAACGCCGGGGGCGACCCCGGGGGCCACCCCGGGACCCCCGTCCTGGCGGCGCTCCGGGGAGGAGAGCTTGTAATTGCGGGGCAGGGTGGAGCTGTGGGCCTGAAAGGGTTAAAAACGGGGTTAAAAATGGGTGAAAAAGGGAAAAAAATGGGATTAAAGGGGAGGAGAGCTTGTAATTGCGAGGGAGGGTGGAGCTGTGGGCCTGAAAGGGTTAAAACGGGGTTAAAATGGGTTAAAATGGGGTGAAAATGGGTTAAAATGGGATTAAAATGGTTAAAAATGGGGTTAAAGGGGAGGAGAGCTTGTAATTGCGGGGCAGGGTGGAGCTGTGGGCCTGAAAGGGTTAAAAACGGGTTAAAAATGGGTTAAAAATGGGTAAAAATGGGGTTAAAATGGGTTAAAAATGGTTAAAAATGGGTTAAAATCGGGGTTAAAGGGGAGGAGAGCTTGTAATTGCGGGGCAGGGTGGAGCTGTGGGCCTGAAAGGGTTAAAAACGGGGTTAAAATGGTTAAAAATGGTTAAAAATGGGGTTAAAATGGTTAAAAATGGGGTTAAAGGGGAGGAGAGCTTGTAATTGCGAGGGAGGGTGGAGCTGTGGGCCTGAAAGGGTTAAAAATGGGGTTAAAATGGGTTTAAAATGGTTAAAAATGGGGTTAAAATGGGATAAAATGGGGTTAAAGGGGAGGAGAGCTTGTAATTGCGGGGCAGGGTGGAGCTGTGGGCCTGAAAGGGTTAAAAATGGGTTAAAATGGGATAAAAACAGGGGAAAATGGGAAAAAAATGGGGTTAAAATGGGGTAAATGGGGTGAAAATGGTTAAAAATGGTTAAAATGGGATTAAAGGGAGGAGAGCTTGTAATTGCGGGGCAGGGTGGAGCTGTGGGCCTGAAAGGGTTAAAAACGGGGTTAAAATGGGTTAAAATGGGGTAAAAATGGTTAAAAATGGGGTGAAAATCGTTAAAAACAGGTTAAAAAGGGGTTTAAAAAGGGATTGAAAGGGATTTAAAAGGGTTTAAAATGTTAAAAAGGGTTAAAAAACACTAAAAAAAGGATTAAAAGTGTTTAAAAAGGAGTTAAAGAAGAGTTAAAAACGGTTAAAAATGGGTTAAAAAATTTGGGATTTTTTTAACGGGGGGAGGGGGATTTTTTGCGGGACCCTCCCCAATTCCCAATTCCCGAAATTTGGGGATCCCGAATTCCCGTCTGACCTTGGCAGGAGAATCCAGGCTGGATTCCCTCCAGAGCCTCGCCTGTCCCTCGGGGCTCCCTGATTGGGGCAAAATTCCGGAAATTTGGGACCCTCACCCCCAAAAAAATTCACTTTAAAAGTTTAGAGACCCCAACCCCAAACAAAAAACCTAAAAAAACTCCAAATTCCCCCCAAAAAATTCCTTTTTTACCCTAAAGCCCCCCAAAATCCTCCAAAATCTCCCAAAACCTCCCAAAAACCCCCAAATTCCCCAAAATCCCCCCAAAATCCTCCCAAAATCCTCCCCAAAAACCCCCCAAATTCCCCAAAATCCCCCAAAATGCTTCCAAAATCCCCCAAAATCCTCCCAAATCCTCCCAAAATCCCCCAAAATTCTCCCAAAAACCCCCCAAAATCCCCCAAAATGCTCCCAAAATCCTCCCAAAATCCCCCAAAATCCTCCCAAAATCACCCAAATTCCCCAAAATCCCCCCAAGATCCTCCCAAAAACCCCCAAATCCCCAAAATCCCCCAAAATCCTCCCAAAATCCTCCCAAAATCCTCCCAAAATCGCCCAAAAGCCCCAAAAAAGTCCTAAAACCCCCTCAGGTGCCACCCCCCGATGTCCCAGGACCCCCCAGAATCCCCCCAGGACCCCCAGAATCCCCCCAGGACCCCCCAGGACCCCCCCAGGACCCCCCACTCACGCTCGAAGCCCCCCCAGGACCCCCCACTCACGCTCGAAGCCCCCCGGTTTTTTCTCGTAGCTCACGTCCAGGTCGGACTCGTTCCAGACTTTGGGGGGTCTCCGTTTGAGGCTGGGGTCGTCTGGGGGGGGGAGAGGGGATGGAGACCCCCGGGAGGGGCTCAGGGACCCCCGGGGAGGGGCTCGGGGACCCCCAAAAGGGGCTCAGGGACCCCCGGGAGGGGCTCAGGGACCCCCGGGGGGGGGTTGGGGACAAGGGGACAAAGGGACAGAGACCCCCGGGTGTCCCAATCCCCTCCCCCTCCCCAAACCCCCCTCCCCAAATTGCCCCCAAATTGTCCCCAAATTGTCCTCAAATTGTCCCCCCCTCCCCAAATGTCCCCAAATGTCCCAAACATCCCCAAACATCCCCAAACATCCCCGAATGTCCCCAATGTCCCCAAACATCCCCAAATGTCCCCAAATGTCCCCAACCATCCCCAAATGTCCCCCAATGTCCCCAAATGTCCCCTCAATGTCCCCAATGTCCCCAAACATCCCCAATGTCCCCAATGTCCCCAATGTCCCCAAATGTCCCCAATGTCCCCATTGTCCCCAAACATCCCCAAATGTCCCCAAAATGTCCCCAAACATCCCCGAATGTCCCCAAAATGTCCCCAATCCCCCCAATGTCCCCAAACATCCCCAAACATCCCAATGTCCCCAATGTCCCCAATGTCCCCAAATGTCCCCAATGTCCCCAAATGTCCCCAATGTCCCCAATGTCCCCAATGTCCCCAAACATCCCCGAATGTCCCCAAATGTCCCCGCTGTCCCCAAATGTCCCAATGTCCCAATGTCCCCAATCCCCCCAATGTCCCCAAACATCCCGAATGTCCAAATGTCCCAACATCCCAATGTCCCCTCAATGTCCCCAATGTCCCCAAACATCCCCAAATGTCCCCAACCATCCCCAAATGTCCCCCAATGTCCCCAAATGTCCCCAAACATCCCCAAATGTCCCAATGTCCCCAGCTGTCCCCGCTGTCCCCCGCTGTCCCCGCTGTCCCCCTCACCCTGTGGCCGGAAGGTGCCGGGGGGGCCGCTCAGGCTCGGGTACAGCCCCTGCACCTCGTACGGGGGGGGGGGCCGGGGGTCTCTCGGCCAGGAACGGCCCCTCCCCCCCCCCGGGGGGGACCCCCCGAGCCCCCCCAGGGGCGATCTCGAAGCTTCGGGGGGGCCGTGGGGAGGGGGAGGGGGCTCTGCCCCCCCCCGGGCTGGGCACCGCCAGCACCTTGGGCCGGGGGGAGGGGGAGCGCTCCTCCCCCCCCCCCCCCCAGGAAATGGGGCGGGGGTCTCGGGGAGCCGGGGCGCCCCAGGGGGTCGCCGAGACCCCCCCCCAATTCCAGCGCCTCCCCCAGGAGGCTCCGCCGGCCCCGAGCGGCTCCTGCCGGGGCTGCCCCGCTCCTGGCCACGAGGGGGTTAAAAACGGGGTCAGCCCGAGGGGGTTGGGGGGCGCCGAGGAGCCCCCAGACCCCAAAAATCCAAAAAGGGGGAGGAGGAGGAGGGGAGGGGTCTCACTTTGGGGGGGGGTCCGGGCCGTCGGTCCAGAGCGATTCGAGCTGGCGAGAGAGTTCGTCCACCCTGGCCACGGCCGAGTCCAGCTCCACCTGCTTCAGGTCCATGTGCTGCATGGCCAGCGCTGGGGGACAGAGATTTGGGGGGATTTGGGGGGTCTCGAGGGGTTTCAGGGGATTTGGGGGGGATTCGGGGGGGTTTGGTATGGAGGGTTTGGGTCTGGGGGCCACGGCCGAGTCCAGCTCCACCTGCTTCAGGTCCATGTGCTGCATGGCCAGAGCTGGGGGGAGATTTGGGGGGTTTGGGGGGGTCCTCGGGGGTCTCGGGGGGATTTGGGGGGGGTTTCAGGGGGATTCGGGGGGGTTTGGGGGGGTTTGGAATGGAGGGTTTGGGTCTGGGGGCCACGGCCGAGTCCAGCTCCACCTGCTTCAGGTCCATGTGCTGCATGGCCAGAGCTGGGGGGAGAGATTTGGGGGGGTTTGGGGGGTCTCGGGGGGATTTGGGGGGATTCGGGGGGATTTGGGGTGATTTCAGAGGATTTGGGGGGGTTTGGAATGGAGGGTTTGGGTCTGGGGGCCACGGCCGAGTCCAGCTCCACCTGCTTCAGGTCCATGTGCTGCATGGCCAGCGCTGGGGGGAGATTTGGGGGGGTTTGGGGGGGTCTCGGGGGGATTTGAGGGGATTTCGGGGGGATTTGGGGGGGATTCGGGGGGGTTTGGGGGGGTTTGGAATGGAGGGTTTGGGTCTGGGGGCCACGGCCCGAGTCCAGCTCCACCTGCTTCAGGTCCATGTGCTGCATGGCCAGCGCTGGGGGACAGAGATTTGGGGGGGTTTGGGGGGGTTTGGGGGATTTGGGGGGGGATTTGGGGGGGGTTTCAGGGGATTCGGGGGGGTTTGGGGGGGTTTGGAATGGAGGGTTTGGGTCTGGGGGCCACGGCCGAGTCCAGCTCCACCTGCTTCAGGTCCATGTGCTGCATGGCCAGCGCTGGGGGAGCAGATTGGGGGGGTTTGGGTGGGGTTTGGGGGGGTCTCGGGGGGATTTGGGGGGGATTCGGGGGGATTTGGGGGGGTTTGATGAAGTTTGGGGGTGTTTATGGGGGCTTATTTGGGGTTTATGGGGCATTATTGGGTCTGGGGGCCACGGCCGAGTCCAGCTCCACCTGCTTCAGGTCCATGTGCTGCATGGCCAGAGCTGGGAGAGATTTTGGGGGGGTTTGGGGGGGTCTCGGGGGGATTTGGGGGGGATTTGGGGGGGTTTGGGGTGATTTCAGAGGGATTTGGGGGGGTTATTTGGGTTTATGGGGGGTTATTTGGGTCTGGGGGCCACGGCCGAGTCCAGCTCCACCTGCTTCAGGTCCATGTGCTGCATGGCCAGCGCTGGGGAGAGATTTGGGGGGGGTTTGGGGGGGTCTCGGGGGGTCTCGGGGGGATTTGGGGGGATTTGGGGGGGATTTGGGGAGGGGTTTGGGGAGGTTTTGGGGGGGTTTGGGGGGATTCGGGGGGATTTGGGGGGGATTTGGGGAGGGGTCTCGGGGGGTTTGGGGAGGTTTTGGGGGGGTTTCGGGGGGATTTGGAATGGGGGAAATGGGTTTGGGGCGGGGATTTGGGGCGGGGTTTGAGTCGGGATTCGGGTCGGGGGTCGGGATTTGGGTCAGGATTTGGGTCTGGGGTCGGGATTTGGGTCTGGGGTCGGGATTTGGGTCTGGGGTCAGGTTTGGGGTCAGGATTTGGGTCTGGGGTCTCATTTGGGGTCAGGATTTGGGTCTGGGTCAGGATTTGGGTCTGGGGTCTCATTTGGGGTCGGGATTTGGGTCTGGGGTCGGGATTTGGGTCTGGGGTCAGGTTTGGGGTCAGGATTTGGGTCTGGGGTCAGGTTTGGGGTCGGGATTTGGGTCTGGGGTTTCATTTGGGTATGGGGTCTCATTTGGGGTCAGGATTTGGGTCTGGGGTCGGGATTTGGGA
>NW_026709132.1:0-35645 GCF_030490865.1 Poecile atricapillus | reverse complement strand
TCACTGTCCCCATGTCCCCATGTCCCCATCACTGTCCCCATGTCCCCATGTCCCCATGTCCCCATCACTGTCCCCATGTCCCCCATCGCTGTCCCCATGTCCCCATCACTGTCCCCCTGTCCCCATGTCCCCATGTCCCCATCGCTGTCCCCATGTCCCCATGGCTGTCCCCATGTCCCCATGTCCCCATCACTGTCCCCATGTCCCCATGTCCCCATGGCTGTCCCCATGTCCCCATCACTGTCCCCATGTCCCCATGTCCCCATGTCCCCATCACTGTCCCCATGTCCCCCATGGCTGTCCCCATGTCCCCATCGCTGTCCCCATGTCCCCATCACTGTCCCCATGTCCCCATGTCCCCATCACTGTCCCCATGTCCCCATGGCTGTCCCCATGTCCCCATGGCTGTCCCCATGTCCCCATCACTGTCCCCATGTCCCCATCACTGTCCCCATGTCCCCATGTCCCCATCGCTGTCCCCATATCCCTGTCCCTGTCCCCATGTCCCCATGTCCCCATGGCTGTCCCCATGTCCCCGTCACTGTCCCCATGTCCCCATGTCCCCATCCGTGTCCCCAGGCTCTGCGGGCGGCGCTGGTGACTCCAGGCTCTCTCGGGGTCCCTTTGGGCTGTCCCCCTGTCCCCCTGTCCCCCTGTCCCCATGTCCCCATGTCCCCATGTCCCCCATCCGTGTCCCCAGGCTCTGCGGGCGGCGCTGGCCCAGGCCGGGGCTCGTGGCTTCGTGCAGGTTCTGGTGACCCCCGAGCCGGGGGTGGGTCTGGGGGCTCTGGTGCAGGGGGTGGGGCTGGGGGCTCTGCGCCCCAACACCGTCCTGCTGGGCTGGCCCCGGAGCTGGAGACAGCAGCCAGACCCCGCCCGGGCTGCCAGGGACTTCGTGGGTACGGGACAACGGGGACACTGGGGGGACACTGGGGACAATGGGGACATGGGGGGGATTGGGGGGATTGGGGGGACATTGGGGACTTCGTGGGTACGGGGACAACGGGGACACTGGGGGACACTGGGGACAATGGGGACACTGGGGACATTGGGGACATGGGGGGGATTGGGGGATTGGGGACATTGGGGGGATTGGGGGGATTGGGGGACATTTGGGACGTGGGGGGATTGGGGACATTGGGGGACATTGGGGACGTGGGGGGATTGGGGACACTGGGGACATTGGGGGGATTGGGGACATTGGGGACATTGGGGGGACACTGGGGACATCGGGGACATTGGGGACATGGGGGGATTGGGGGACATTGGGGACATTGGGGGGACACTGGGGGGACATTGGGGGGACATTGGGGACACTGGGGGGACATTGGGGGATGGAGGGGCACACAGGGGACATTGGGGGGGACACGGGGGGGCCATGGAAGCGGGAGGGGCTGGGGGTCCGGAGGGGCTCCGGGAGGGGCTCCGGGAGGGGCTGGGGTCCGGGAGGGGCTCCGGGAGGGGCTGGGGGGTCCGGGAGGGGCTGGGGGCTCCGGGAGGGGCTCCGGGAGGGGCTGGGGCTCCGGGAGGGGCTCCGGGAGGGGCTGGGGCTCCGGAGGGGCTCCGGGAGGGGCTGGGGGCTCCGGGAGGGGCTCCGGGAGGGGCACTGGGAGGGGCTCCGGGAGGGGCTCCGGGAGGGGCTCCGGGAGGGGCTCCGGGAGGGGCTGGGGGCTCCGGGAGGGGCACTGGGAGGGGCTCCGGGAGGGGCTCCGGGAGGGGCTCCGGAGGGGCTGGGGCTCCGGGAGGGGCTGGGGGTCCCGGAGGGGCTCCGGGAGGGGCTGGGGGCTCCGGGAGGGGCTCGGGAGGGGCTGGGGCTCCGGGGCTGTCCCCGATGTCCCCAGGGCCCCCTCCCCACGCTCCGCTGTCCCCCCCAGAGCTGCTGCGGGCGGCGGGGGCCGGGGGCCGGGCCCTGCTGGTGTCCAAGGGCGCGGCCGAGCCCGGGGGGGCCCCGGGGGGGTCTCTGGACGTTTGGTGGGTGGTCGGCACCGGGCGGCTCCTGACGCTGCTGCCGCTGCTGCTGCGACAGCACCCGGTACGGGGGAGGGGCTGGGGGCTTGGGTGGGGGAGGGGTCTGAGGGGCTTGGGTGGGGGAGGGGTCTGAGCCCTGGGACCCCCCGGGACCCCCCCGGGACCCCCCGGGACCCCCCCGGGACCCCCCGGGACCCCCCGGGACCCCCCCGGACCCTGATGTCCCCCGTGTCCCCCCAGGTGTGGCGTGGGTGGGTTTTGGGGAGGGGGTTTGTGAGTTTGGGGGTTTTTGGGGAGGGGTCTCACTCCTGTGTCCCCCAGGCCTGGCGCGGGTGGGTTTTGGGGAGGGGTCTGTGGGTTTGGGGATTTTGGGGAGGGGTCAGGGATTTTGGGGAGGGGTCTCACCCCCGTGTCCCCCAGGCCTGGCGTGGGTGTCCCCTGCGCCTGTTCACGGTGAATTTTGGGGGTCAGGGGGTGTTTGGGGTATTTTGGGGAGGGGTTTGGGGATTTTGGGGAGGGGTTTGGGTGTTTTGGGGAGGGGTCTCACCCCCGTGTCCCCCAGGCCTGGCGCGGGTGGGTTTTGGGGAGGGGTCAGGGGGTGTTTGGGGTATTTTGGGGAGGGGTCTCACCCCCGTGTCCCCCCAGGCCTGGCGTGGGTGTCCCTGCGCCTGTTCACGGTGGATTTTGGGGGTCAGGGGATTTTGGGGAGGGGTCTGTGGGTTTGGGGTTTTTGGGGAGGGGTCTGTGGTTTGGGGTTTTTGGGGAGGGGTCTCACCCCCGTGTCCCCCAGGCCTGGCGTGGGTGTCCCCTGCGCCTGTTCACGGTGGATTTTGGGGGTCAGGGGGTGTTTGGGGGTTTTTGGGGAGGGGTCTGTGGGTCAGGGGTTTTTGGGGAGGGGTCTGTGGGTTTGGGGGTTTTTGGGGAGGTGTTTGGGGTATTTTGGGGAGGGGGTCTCAGCCCGTGTCCCCCAGGCCTGGCGTGGGTGTCCCCCTGCGCCTGTTCACGGTGGCGCTGCTCGAGGACAACAGCGAGCGGCTGCGGCGCCTGCTCGAGGCCGTGGCGCGACGCCGGGCGCTGCCGGCACAGGTGCACGTGGTGGAGCTGGTGAGAGCAAAAACACCCCGAAAACACCCCAAAAACACCCCAAAATCACCCCAAAAACACCCCAAAATACACCTGAGACACCCCAAAAACACCTGAGACACCCCAAAAACCCCCAAAATTACACCTGGAACACCCAAACCCCGCCCTGCCGGCACAGGTGCACGTGGTGGAGCTGGTGAGAGCCAAAAACACCCCAAAAACACCCCCAAAAACACCCCAAAAACCCCCAAAAACACCTGAGACACCCTAAAAAACACCTGAGACACCCCAAAAACACCCGGGACACCCCAAAATACACCTGAGACACCCCAAAAACACCCCAAAAACACCCCAAAAACACCCGGGACACCCCAAAATACACCTGAGATACCCCAAAAACACCCCAAAAACACCCCAAAAACACCCGGGACACCCCAAAAACACCCCAAATAGCCCAGCCCATACTGGTTTATACTGGTTCATACTGGTCTGCACCAGTCCATACTGGTTCATACTGGTTCACACTGGTTCACACTGGTCATACTGGTCTATACTGGTCCATACTGGTTCATACTGGTTCACACTGGTTCACACTGGTCCATACTGGTTCACACTGGTTCACACTGGTTCACACTGTGTTCACACTGGTTCACACTGGTTCATACTGGTTGATACTGGTCCATACTGGTTCATACTGGTCCATACTGGTTCATACTGGTTCTCTCTGGCCGCAGCACGACGGGGATGTCTCCGCCTACACCTACGAGCGGACGCTGATGATGGAGCAGCGCTCGCAGATGCTGCGGCAGCTGCGCCGCGCCCAGGTGACGTCATCGTCTTCGTTACGACGTCATTGCGCACCATGTGACGTCACCTTTTTCATTATGACATCACCACACACCCTGTGACATCATCTTCTTCATTATGACATCACCACACACCCTGTGATGTCACCTCCTCCATTATGACATTGCCACACACCCTGTGACGTCACCTTCTTCATTATGACATCACCACACACTGTGACGTCATCGTCTTCGTTATGACATCACCACACACCCTGTGACGTCACCTTCTTCGTTCTGACATCACCACACACCCTGTGACGTCACCTTCTTCATTATGACATCACCACACACTGTGACGTCATCGTCTTCGTTATGACATCACCACACACCCTGTGACGTCACCTTCTTCGTTCTGACATCACCACACACCCTGTGACATCATCTTCTTCATTATGACATCACCACACACCCTGTGACGTCACCTACTTCCTCATGACGTCACCACACACACCCTGTGACGTCATCTTCATTATGATATCATCACACACCCTGTGACGTCATCGTCTTCATTATGACATCATCACGCACCCTGTGACGTCATCGTCTTCATTATGACATCACCACACACACCCTGTGACATCACCTTCTTCATTATGACATCATCACACACCCTGTGACGTCATCTTCATTATGACATCACCACACACCCTGTGACGTCACTTCCTTCCTCATGACATCACCACACACCCTGTGATGTCATCGTCTTCGTTATGACATCACCACACACCCTGTGACGTCACCTACTTCATCATGACATCACCACACACCCTGTGACGTCACCTTCTTCATTATGACATCATCACACACCCTGTGACCTCATTTTCTTCATTATGACATCACCACACACCCTGTGACATCATCTTCCTCATTATGACATCACCACACACACCCTGTGACATCATCTTCTTCCTCATGACATCACCACGCACCCTGTGACGTCACATTCTTCATTATGACATCACCACACACCCTGTGACGTCACACATCATCCCCGGGGTGCCATCCCCGTGACGTCATCACCCTCCCCATGACGTCACACCTCTGGCCTCACGACAAAGTCGCCCTCGCTGTGACGTCATCGCCCTTGTCTGTACGTGACGTCACGGTCACCGTCGTGACGTCATTTCCTCTCTGGTGACGTCACAGGGAGGCCCCGCCCCCTCGCACCCGCCCAGCGCTGAGGAGGAGGAGGGGGGAGGAGACCCCCGGAGGGGCCCCAGTCCGTGAGTGGCACTGGGAGCACTGGGAGGGACTGGGATGGACTGGGATGGACTGGGGGGGACTGGGAGGGACTGGGAGGGACTGGGAGGGACTGGGGGGGACTGGGAGGGACTGGGATGGACTGGGATGGACTGGGAGGGACTGGGATGGACTGGGATGGGACTGGGAGGGACTGGGAGGGACTGGGATGGACTGGGAGGGACTGGGATGGGACTGGGGGGAACTGGGGGGACTGGGAGGGACTGGGATGGACTGGGGGGGACTGGGATGGGACTGGGGGGGACTGGGAGGGACTGGGGGAGACTGGGGGGAACTGGGATGGACTGGGAGGGACTGGGATGGACTGGGGGGAACTGGGGGGGACTGGGAGGGACTGGGGGGAACTGGGATGGACTGGGAGGGACTGGGGGGAACTGGGATGGACTGGGAGGGACTGGGGGAACTGGGATGGACTGGGGGGCACTGGGGGGAACTGGGATGGACTGGGAGGGACTGGGGGGAACTGGGATGGACTGGGATGGACTGGGATGGGACTGGGGGGGACTGCTCCATACTGGTCCGTACTGGTTTATACTGGTCTGTACTGGTTTATACTGGTTTATACTGGTCTGTACTGGTTTATACTGGTCTGTACTGGTTTATACTGGTTTATACTGGTCCGTACTGGTTTATACTGGTCTGTACTGGTTTATACTGGTTTATACTGGTCCATACTGGTTTATACTGGTCTGTACTGGTTTATACTGGTTTATACTGGTCCGTACTGGTTTATACTGGTCTGTACTGGTTTATACTGGTTTATACTGGTTTATACTGGTCCGCGGGCAGGGGGAACGTGCGCCGCATGCACGCGGCCGAGCGCCTCAACGCCGCCATCGGAGCCCACTCGGGGGGGGCGGGGCTGGTGCTGCTGGACCTGCCCCCCCCTCCCCCACCCCGGCCCGCACGGCCCCTGGAAAACTGTATCCAAAAATGGGGGAAAAATGGGGAAAACGGGAAAAACGGGAATGGGGAATAACGGGGAATAACGGCCCCTGGAAAACTGTATCCAAAAATGGGGAAAAAACGGGAAAAACGGGAATAACGGGAATGGGGAAACCTGGGAATAACGGGGAAACCGGCCCCGGGAAAACTGTATCCAAAAATGGGGAAAAAACGGGAAAAACGGGAAAAACGGGAATGGGGAATAACGGGGGAATAACGGGAATAACGGGGAAACCGGGCCCGGGAAAACTGTATCCAAAAATGGGGAAAAAATGGGAAAAACGGGAAAAACGGGAAAAAACGGGAATGGGGAATAACGGGGGAACAACCCTGGAAAACTGTATCCAAAAATGGGGGAAAAACGGGAAAAGTGGGAAAAACGGGAATGGGAAATGGGGAAAAATGGCGGGAAAAGTGAAATGGGGAAACTGGGAGGGTACTGGTGGTCACTGGGAGGTTACTGGTGGTTACTGGGAGGTTACTGGGTGTTACTGGGAGGTTACTGGGGGTCACTGGGAGGTTACTGGGTGTTACTGGGAGGTTACTGGGGGTCACTGGGAGGTTACTGGGTGTCACTGGGAGGGTGCTGGTGGTCACTGGGAGGTTACTGGGAGGTTACTGGGTGTTACTGGGAGGTTACTGGTGGTCACTGGGAGGTTACTGATGGTCACTGGGTGGGTGCTGGTGGTCACTGGGAGGTTACTGGTGGTCACTGGGAGGTTACTGGTGGTTACTGGGAGGTTACTGGTGGTTACTGGGTGTTACTGGGAGGTTACTGGTGGTCACTGGGAGGTTACTGGTGGTCACTGGGAGGTTACTGGTGGTTACTGGGAGGTTACTGGGTGTTACTGGGAGGTTACTGGTGGTCACTGGGAGGTTACTGGTGGTCACTGGGAGCTTACTGGGGGTCACTGGGAGGGTACTGGGCGTTACTGGGAGGGTACTGGTGGTTACTGGTGGTCACTGGGAGGTTACTGGGAGGTTACTGGGCGTTACTGGGAGGGTACTGGGCGTTACTGGGAGGGTACTGGGTGTTACTGGGAGGTTACTGGTGTGGTCACTGGGAGGTTACTGGTGGTCACTGGGAGGGTACTGGTGGTCACTGGGAGGTTACTGGTGGTTACTGGGAGGTTACTGGTGGTTACTGGGTGTTACTGGGAGGTTACTGGTGGTCACTGGGAGGTTACTGGGAGGTTACTGGGAGGGTACTGGTGGTTACTGGGAGGGTACTGGGCGTTACTGGGTGTTACTGGGAGGTTACTGGTGGTCACTGGGAGGTTACTGGTGGTTACTGGTGGTTACTGGGAGGTTACTGGGTGTTACTGGAGGGTGCTGGTGGTTACTGGGAGGTTACTGATGGTCACTGGGCGGGTCCTGGTGGTCACTGGGAGGTTACTGGGAGGTTACTGGTGGTCACTGGGAGGTTACTGGGAGGGTACTGGGCGTTACTGGGAGCACTGGTCAGGCCTTGACTCCCCCAGACCTGGAGTTCCTGGAGGTTCTGACCGAGGGCCTGGGGCCGGTGCTGCTCGTGCGGGGGGGGGACGGCGACGGCGACAGCCCCAGTACGGCCCAGTGCTCCCAGTATGGGACTGGGAACGGGGATGGGGAGCCCTGAGTGCCCAGTACGGCCCAGTGCTCCCAGTATGGAACTGGGAACGGGGACGGGGAGCCCTGAGTGCCCAGTGCTCCCAGTATGGGACTGGGAACGGGGATGGGGAGCCCTGAGTGCCCAGTACGGCCCAGTGCTCCCAGTATGGGACTGGGAACGGGGATGGGGAGCCCTGAGTGCCCAGTGCTCCCAGTATGGAACTGGGAACGGCGACAGCGAGCCCTGAGTGCCCAGTACAGCCCAGTGCTCCCAGTATGGGACTGGGAACGGCAACGGGGAGCCCTGAGTGCCCAGTACGGCCCAGTGCTCCCAGTATGGGACTGGGAACGGCGACGGGGAGCCCTGAGTGCCCAGTACGGCCCAGTGCTCCCAGTATGGGACTGGGAACGGCGACGGGGAGCCCTGAGTGCCCAGTGCAGCCCAGTGCTCCCAGTATGGAACTGGGAACGGCGACGGGGAGCCCTGAGTGCCCAGTGCTCCCAGTATGGAACTGGGAACGGCGACGGGGAGCCCTGAGTGCCCAGTACGGCCCAGTGCTCCCAGTATGGGACTGGGAACGGCGACGGGGAGCCCTGAGTGCCCAGTACGGCCCAGTGCTCCCAGTATGGGACTGGGAACGGCGACGGGGAGCCCTGAGTGCCCAGTACGGCCCAGTGCTCCCAGTATGGGACTGGGAACGGGGACGGGGAGCCCTGAGTGCCCAGTACGGCCCAGTGCTCCCAGTATGGAACTGGGAACGGCGACGGGGAGCCCTGAGCACCCAGTACGGCCCAGTGCTCCCAGTATGGAACTGGGAATGGGGATGGGGAGCCCTGAGCGCCCAGTACGGCCCAGTGCTCCCAGTATGGAACTGGGAACGGCGACGGGGAGCCCTGAGCACCCAGTACGGCCCAGTGCTCCCAGTATGGAACTGGGAATGGTGACGGGGAGCCCTGAGTGCCCAGTGCTCCCAGTATGGAACTGGGAATGGGGATGGGGAGCCCTGAGTGCCCAGTGCTCCCAGTATGGAACTGGGAATGGGGATGGGGAGCCCTGAGTGCCCAGTGCTCCCAGTATGGGACTGGGAACGGGGACGGGGAGCCCTGAGTGCCCAGTACGGCCCAGTGCTCCCAGTATGGAACTGGGAACGGCGACGGGGAGCCCTGAGTGCCCAGTACGGCCAGTGCTCCCAGTATGGGACTGGGAATGGGAACGGGGAGCCCTGAGCGCCCAGTACGGCCCAGTGCTCCCAGTATGGAACTGGGAATGGGAACGGGGAGCCCTGAGCGCCCAGTACGGCCCAGTGCTCCCAGTATGGAACTGGGAACGGGGACGGGGAGCCCTGAGTGCCCAGTACGGCCCAGTGCTCCCAGTATGGAACTGGGAACGGGGACGGGGAGCCCTGAGTGCCCAGTACGGCCCAGTGCTCCCAGTATGGGACTGGGAATGGGGATGGGGAGCCCTGAGTGCCCAGTACGGCCCAGTGCTCCCAGTATGGAACTGGGAATGGGGACAGGGAGCCCTGAGTGCCCAGTGCACTCCCAGTGCTCCCAGTATGGGACTGGGAACGGGGACAGCGAGCCCTGAGTGCCCAGTACGGCCCAGTGCTCCCAGTATGGAACTGGGAACGGCGACGGGGAGCCCTGAGTGCCCAGTGCTCCCAGTATGGAACTGGGAACGGGGACAGCGAGCCCTGAGCACTCAGTGCACTCCCAGTGCTCCCAGTATGGAACTGGGAATGGGGATGGGGAGCCCTGAGTGCCCAGTACGGCCCAGTGCTCCCAGTATGGGACTGGGAACGGGGACGGGGAGCCCTGAGTGCCCAGTACAGCCCAGTGCTCCCAGTATGGGACTGGGAACGGCAACGGGGAGCCCTGAGTGCCCAGTACAGCCCAGTGCTCCCAGTATGGAACTGGGAACGGGGATGGGGAGCCCTGAGCGCCCAGTACGGCCCAGTGCTCCCAGTATGGGACTGGGAACGGCAACGGGGAGCCCTGAGTGCCCAGTACAGCCCAGTGCTCCCAGTATGGGACTGGGAATGGGGACAGCGAGCCCTGAGTGCCCAGTACGGCCCAGTGCTCCCAGTATGGGACTGGGAACGGGGATGGGGAGCCCTGAGTGCCCAGTACAGCCCAGTGCTCCCAGTATGGAACTGGGAATGGGGATGGGGAGCCCTGAGTGCCCAGTGCTCCCAGTATGGGACTGGGAATGGGGACAGCGAGCCCTGAGCACCCAGTACGGCCCAGTGCTCCCAGTATGGAACTGGGAATGGGGACAGCGAGCCCTGAGCGCCCAGTGCACTCCCAGTGCTCCCAGTATGGGACTGGGAATGGGGACGGGGAGCCCTGAGTGCCCAGTGCACTCCCAGTGCTCCCAGTATGGGACTGGGAACAGCGACAGCGAGCCCTGAGTGCCCAGTGCTCCCAGTATGGAACTGGGAATGGGGACAGCGAGCCCTGAGTGCCCAGTGCATTCCCAGTGCTCCCAGTATGGGACTGGGAACAGGGACAGCGAGCCCTGAGCGCCCAGTGCACTCCCAGTGCTCCCAGTATGGGACTGGGAACGGGGACAGGGAGCCCTGAGTGCCCAGTACGGCCCAGTGCTCCCAGTATGGAACTGGGAACGGCAACGGGGAGCCCTGAGTGCCCAGTGCTCCCAGTGCTCCCAGTATGGAACTGGGAACGGGGACAGCGAGCCCTGAGTGCCCAGTACGGCCCAGTGCTCCCAGTATGGGACTGGGAACGGTGATGGGGAGCCCTGAGCGCCCAGTGCACTCCCAGTGCTCCCAGTATGGGACTGGGAACGGGGACAGCGAGCCCTGAGCACCCAGTGCACTCCCAGTGCTCCCAGTATGGAACTGGGAATGGGGACGGGGAGCCCTGAGTGCCCAGTGCTCCCAGTATGGGACTGGGAATGGGGACGGGGAGCCCTGAGCGCCCAGTGCTCCCAGTACAGCCCCACTGCAGCTCCCAGTGCACTCCCAGTGCTCCCAGTATGGAACTGGGAACGGGGACGGGGAGCCCTGAGCGCCCAGTACAGCCCAGTGCTCCCAGTACAGCCCCACTGCAGCTCCCAGTGCGGCCCCAGCAATCCCAGTATGGCCCCAGTGCACTCCCAGTGCTCCCAGTGCACTCCCAGTACAGCCCAGTGCTCCCAGTGCGCTCCCAGTGCTCCCAGTGCACTCCCAGAGCTCCCAGTGCGCTCCCAGTGCTCCCAGTGCGCTCCCAGTGCTCCCAGTGCACTCCCAGAGCTCCCAGTGCGCTCCCAGAGCTCCCAGTGCACTCCCAGTGCTCCCAGTTCACTCCCAGTCTGGCCTCAGCTCTTTGCTGGTTTTTTTTGCACTTTGATTTCACCAAAGATTCTCAATAAAACGACCCCAAAATGGAATTTTTGGGGAAAAGGAGCCGGGAGTTGCAGTTCTTGAGCATGGGGGGATTTTGGGGGTCCCTGGGGGGATTTTGGGGGTCCCTGGGGGGATTTGGGGGTCCCTGGGGGAATTTTGGGGGGATTTGGGGAGGTTTGGGGGTCCCTGGGGGGATTTTGGGGGATTTTGGGGGGTTTGGGGGTCCCTCGGGGGATTTTGGGGGATTTGGGGGGATTTGGGGGGATTTTGGGGTCCCTGGGGGGATTTGGGGGGTCCCTGGGGGGGTTTGGGGGTCCCTGGGCGGATTTTGGGGGATTTTGGGAGGATTTTGGGGGTCCCTGGGGGGATTTTGGGGGTCCCTGGGGGGGTTTGGGGGTCCCTGGGGGGATTTGGGGGTCCCTGGGGGGATTTTGGGGTCCCTGGGGGGGTTTGGGGGTCCCTGGGGGGATTTTGGGAGGATTTTGGGGGTCCCTGGGGGGATTTTGGGGTCCCTGGGGGGATTTGGGGGGTCCCTGGGGGGATTTGGGGGTCCCTGGGGGGATTTGGGGGGGATTTTGGGAGGATTTTGGGGGTCCCTGGGGGGGTTTGGGGGGTCCCTGGGGGATTTTGGGGGTCCCTGGGGGGGCTTGGGGGGATTTTGTGAGGATTTTGGGGGTCCCTGGGGGGATTTTGGGGTCCCTGGGGGATTTTGGGGGGATTTTGGGAGGATTTTGGGGGTCCCTGGGGGGATTTTGGGGTCCCTGGGGGATTTTGGGGTCCCTGGGAGGATTTTGGGGGTCCCTGGGGGGATTTTGGGGGTCCCTGGGGGGGTTTGGGGGGATTTGGGGGGATTTTGGGGGTCCCTGGGGGGATTTTGGGGTCCCTGGGGGGATTTGGGGGGATTTTGGGAGGATTTTGGGGGTCCCTGGGGGGATTTTGGGAGGATTTTGGGGGATTTGGGGGGATTTTGGGGGTCTCTGGGGGTCCCTGGGGGGATTTTGGGGGCGGGGCCAGGGAGAGGGGGCGGGGCGTGACGTTCAGACTCGTGACGTCACTGCGGTCACGTGAGCGCGCGCCGGCCACGTGACCCCGCGCGGGGAGGGGGCGTGGCCGCGGCGGTTCCAAGATGGCGGCGGCGCTGTGGGCGCTGCTCGCGGCTCTGGCGGGGCCGGTGCCGGGCCCGGGGCCCGCGGGGGCCGCGCAGGTCCCGCAGGTCCCGCTGCTCGTCTGGAGCACGGAGCGGTGCGAGCGGGGCCCGGGGGCCTCGGGGGGGCCCGGGGGCCGGGCCTGGGGGGAGCTCGGGGCCTGTTGGCGGAGATTTGGGGGGCGCGGAGAGGCCTCAGAGCCGCCTTTGGGGGGGATTTGGGGTCCCCGGGTGATCCGGGCTCCGCTCCCCGCAGCTCTCTGTGGGGATTTCGGGGCTCCCCGGGTGATTTTGGGGCTCCCCGGGTGATTTTGGGGCTCCCCGGGTGATTTTTGGGGCTCCCCGGGTGATTTTTGGGGCTCCCCGGGTGATTTTGGGGTGATCCGGGCTCCGTTCCCCGCAGCTCTCTGTGGGGATTTTGGGGCTCCCCGGGTGATTTTGGGGCTCTCTGTTGGGATTTTGAGGCTCCCCGGGTGATTTCGGGGCTCCCCGGGTGATTTCGGGGCTCCCCGGGTGATTTTTGGGGCTCCCCGGGGTGATTTTGGGGCTCCCCGGGTGATTTTGGGGCTCTCTTTGGGTGATTTTGGGGCTCCCCGGGTGATTTTGGGGCTCTCTGTTGGGATTTCGGGGCTCTCTCTGGGTGATTTTGGGGTGATCCGGGCTCCGTTCCCCGCAGCTCTCTGTTGGGATTTCGGGGCTCCCCGGGTGATTTTTGGGCTCCCCGGGTGATTTCGGGGCTCCCCGGGTGATTTTGGGGCTCTCTTTGGGTGATTTTGGGGCTCTCTGTTGGGATTTGGGGCTCTCTGTTGGATTTTGGGGCTCCCCGGGTGATTTTGGGGCTCTCTTTGGGTGATTTTGGGGTGATCCGGGTGATTTTGGGGCTCTCTTTGGGTGATTTTGGGGCTCCCCGGGTGATTTTGGGGCTCCCCGGGTGATTTCGGGGCTCTCCCCGGGTGATTTTGGGGCTCTCTTTGGGTGATTTTGGGGCTCCCCGGGTGATTTTGGGGCTCTCTGTTGGGATTTCGGGGCTCTCTCTGGGTGATTTTGGGGTGATCCGGGCTCCGTTCCCCGCAGCTCTCTGTTGGGATTTTGGGGCTCCCCGGGTGATTTTGGGGCTCTCTTTGGGTGATTTTGGGGCTCCCCGGGTGATTTTGGGGCTCCCCGGGTGATTTCGGGGCTTCCCGGGTGATTTTTGGGGCTCCCCGGGTGATTTCGGGGCTCCCCGGGTGATTTTGGGGCTCTCTTTGGGTGATTTTGGGGCTCTCTGTTGGGATTTTGGGGCTCCCCGGGTGATTTTGGGGCTCTCTTTGGGTGATTTTGGGGTGATCCGGGCTCCGTTCCCCGCAGCTCTCTGTGGGGATTTTGGGGCTCTCTTTGGGTGATTTTGGGGCTCCCCGGGTGATTTTGGGGCTCCCCGGGTGATTTTGGGGCTCCCCGGGTGATTTTTGGGGCTCTCTTTGGGTGATTTTGGGGCTCCCCGGGTGATTTTGGGGCTCTCTTTGGGTGATTTTGGGGCTCTCTGTTGGGATTTTGAGGCTCCCCGGGTGATTTTGGGGCTCCCCGGGTGATTTTGAGGCTCCCCGGGTGATTTTGGGTCTCCCCGGGGTGATTTTGGGGCTCCCCGGGTGATTTCGGGGCTCCCCGGGTGATTTTGGGGCTCCCCGGGTGATTTCGGGGCTCCCCGGGTGATTTTTTGGGCTCCCCGGGTGATTTTGGGGCTCTCTTTGGGTGATTTTTGGGCTCCCCGGGTGATTTTGGGGCTCCCCGGGTGATTTTTGGGGCTCCCCGGGTGATTTTTGGGGTGATCCGGGCTCCGTTCCCCGCAGCTCTCTCTGGGCCCCGCTCGCCGCCCCCGCGGGCCGGGTTCTGTCGGAGCCGGAGCTGCGGCAGCTCCTGGAGCCGGGGCTGCAGCGCGGGCCCCGCACGGTGCTGCTGTTCCTGCAGGAGCAGGTGGGACCCCAAAACCCCCTGAATCCACCCTAAATCCACCCCAAATCCCCCCCTAAACCCAGCCCCCAGTGCTGCTGTTCCTGCAGGAGCAGGTGGGACCCCAAAACCTCCCGAATCCCCCCCAAATCCACCCCAAATCCCCCCTAAATCCCCCCTGAATCCCCCCTGAATCCCCCCAAATCCCCCCTGAATCCACCCCAAATCCACCCCAAATCCACCCCAAATCCACCCCAAATCCACCCCAAATCCCCCCCTAAACCCAGCCCCCAGTGCTGCTGTTCCTGCAGGAGCAGGTGGGACCCCAAAACCCCCTGAATCCAACCCAAATCCCCCCCAAATCCACCCCTAAACCCAGCCCCCAGTGCTGCTGTTCCTGCAGGAGCAGGTGGGACCCCAAAACCTCCCGAATCCACCCCAAATCCCCCCTGAATCCCCCCAAATCCAACCCAAATCCCCCCCAAATCCACCTCTAAACCCAGCCCCCAGTGCTGCTGTTCCTGCAGGAGCAGGTGGGACCCTGAAACCCCCTGAATCCCCCCCGAATCCAACCCAAATCCCCCCTGAATCCCCCCAAATCCACCCCAAATCCCCCCTGAATCCACCCCCCAGTGCTGCTGTTCCTGCAGGAGCAGGTGGGACCCCAAATCCCCCCCAAATCCCCCCCAAATCCACCCCAAATCCACCCTAAATCCACCCCTAAACCCAGCCCCCAGTGCTGCTGTTCCTGCAGGAGCAGGTGGGACCCTGAAACCCCCTGAATCCCCCCCAAATCCACCCCAAACCCAGCCCCCAGTGCTGCTGTTCCTGCAGGAGCAGGTGGGACCCCGAAACCTCCCGAATCCCCCCCAAATCCACCCCAAATCCCCCCTGAATCCCCCCAAATCCACCCCTAAACCCAGCCCCCAGTGCTGCTGTTCCTGCAGGAGCAGGTGGGACCCCGAATCCCCCTGAATCCCCCCCAAATCCACCCCAAATCCCCCAAATCCACCCCTAAACCCAGCCCCCAGTGCTGCTGTTCCTGCAGGAGCAGGTGGGACCCCGAAACCCCCTGAATCCACCCTGAATCCCCCCCAAATCCCCCCCAAATCCCCCCCAAATCCACCCCAAATCCCCCCTGAATCCACCCCCCAGTGCTGCTGTTCCTGCAGGAGCAGGTGGGACCCCAAATCCCCCCCAAATCCCCCCCAAATCCACCCCAAATCCACCCTAAATCCACCCCTAAACCCAGCCCCCAGTGCTGCTGTTCCTGCAGGAGCAGGTGGGACCCTGAAACCCCCTGAATCCCCCCCAAATCCACCCCAAACCCAGCCCCCAGTGCTGCTGTTCCTGCAGGAGCAGGTGGGACCCCGAAACCTCCCGAATCCCCCCCAAATCCACCCCAAATCCCCCCTGAATCCCCCCAAATCCACCCCTAAACCCAGCCCCCAGTGCTGCTGTTCCTGCAGGAGCAGGTGGGACCCCGAATCCCCCTGAATCCCCCCCAAATCCACCCCAAATCCCCCAAATCCACCCCTAAACCCAGCCCCCAGTGCTGCTGTTCCTGCAGGAGCAGGTGGGACCCCGAAACCCCCTGAATCCACCCTGAATCCCCCCCAAATCCCCCCCAAATCCCCCCCAAATCCAACCCAAATCCCCCCAAATCCACCCCAAACCCAGCCCCCAGTGCTGCTGTTCCTGCAGGAGCAGGTGGGACCCCAAAACCTCCCGAATCCACCCCAAATCCACCCCTAAACCCACCCCCAAATCCAGCCCCCAGTGCTGCTGTTCCTGCAGGAGCAGGTGGGACCCTGAAACCCCCTGAATCCACCCTAAATCCACCCCAAATCCCCCCCAAATCCCCCCTGAATCCCCCCCAAATCCACCCCTAAACCCACCCCCCAGTGCTGCTGTTCCTGCAGGAGCAGGTGGGACCCCGAAACCCCCAAATCCAACCCAAATCCCCCCCAAATCCCCCCTGAATCCCCCAAATCCCCCCTGAATCCCCCAAATCCACCCTGAATCCCCCAAATCCCCCCTGAATCCCCCAAATCCACCCCCCAGTGCTGCTGTTCCTGCAGGAGCAGGTGGGACCCCAAAACCCCCTGAATCCCCCCCGAATCCAACCCAAATCCCCCCCGAATCCCCCCCGAATCCAACCCAAATCCAACCCAAATCCCCCCCAAATCCACCCCTAAACCCAGCCCCCAGTGCTGCTGTTCCTGCAGGAGCAGGTGGGACCCCGAAACCCCCTGAATCCACCCTGAATCCCCCCCAAATCCCCCCCAAATCCACCCCAAATCCACCCCCCAGTGCTGCTGTTCCTGCAGGAGCAGGTGGGACCCCGAAACCCCCCGAATCCCCCCTGAATCCCCCCAAATCCCCCCCCCAGTGCTGCCGTTCCTGCAGGAGCAGGTGGGACCCCCCAGACCCCTCCCAAGGACCCCCCAAATCCCCCCCGGGGAGCCCCAAAGGGCCCCGTTCCCCTCCCCCGCTGACCCCCGCCCCTCCCCCAGCTCAGCCTGGAGGATTTCACCGCTTTTGGGGGCGTTTTTGGGAACGAACCCAACGGAGCCTTCCCCCGGCTGCAGGTGGGTGAGGGGCTGGGGAGGGGTCCTGGGGGGGGGAGGGGTCCTGGGGAGGGGCTGGGGAGGGGTGGGGAGGGGTCCTGGGGAGGATTTTTGGGGGGCTGGGGGTGTCCAGGGGGGGCTGGGGGAGGTGGTTTGGATTGGGGGGGGATTTGGGGGCAATTTTGGGGTTTTTGAGGGGATTTTAGGGTGTCTTCAGGGGGATTTTGGGTGGGTTTGGGGCGATTTTGGGTAGGTTTGGGGTGTTTTGGGTAGGTTTGGGGTGTTTTTTGGGTGTTTTTGGGGTGGTTTTGGGGTGTTTTTGGGGTGTTTTGGGGGTGTTTTGGGGGGATTTGGGGTGTTTTTGGGTGGGTTTGGGGTGGTTTTGGGGTGTATTTGGGGGGATTTGGGTGATTTGGGGTGATTTGGGGTGATTTTGGGGTGTTTTGGGGTGATTTGGGGGGATTCTGGGGTGGTTTTGGGGTGTTTTGGGGGGATTTTGGGGTGTTTTGGGGTGTTTTGGGGTGATTTGGGGGTGTTTTGGGGTGATTTGGGGTGATCTGGGGTGATTTTGGGTGATTTGGGGTGATTTTGGGGTATTTTCAGGGTATTTCAGGAGTCTCTGTTGCAGGGTGCCCTGGGCTCAGCGGGGTCAGCGCTGACCCTGCCCTCGGTGGCCGGAGCCGCTGCGGCCGCGCTGCCCCTGACCCTGCAGAGGGCCCTGGGCTCCCCTCCCCCCCTGCGCCTGCCCGGGGGGGCCCTGGGGGGGCTGAGGCTGAACCGCTCTGACCCCGAGAGCGACCCCGGGGAACCCACGCTGCTGCTTGTGGGGCTGCCCCATGGCAGGTGAGAGACCCCATAGATACCCCATAGATCCCATAGTGACCCCATAGATCCCATAGACCCATAGATACCCCGGGGAACCCACCCTGCTGCTTGTGGGGCTGCCCCACGGCAGGTGAGACCCCAGAGACCCCATAGACCCCATAGATACCCCAGAGACCCCATAGAGCCCATAGATACCCCAGAGACCCCATAGAGCCCATAGATACCCCAGAGACCCCATAGAGATCCTATAGAGCCCACGCTGCTGCTTGTGGGGCTGCCCCACGGCAGGTGAGAGACCCATAGATCCCATAGAGACCCCAGAGACCCCATAGAGATCCCATAGATACCCTATAGAGCCCACCCTGCTGCTTGTGGGGCTGCCCCATGGCAGGTGAGAGACCCCATAGATACCCCATAGATCCCATAGATACCCCAGAGACCCATAGATACCCTGGGGAGCCCACCCTGCTGCTTGTGGGGCTGCCCCATGGCAGGTGAGACCCCAGAGAGACCCCATAGAGATCCCATAGAGACCCCATAGAGACCCCATAGATACCCCAGAGGCCCTATAGAGACCCCATAGAGACCCCCCAGGGACCCCCAAGGACCCCTCTGCCCCACAGGGCCCCCCTGTCCCCCCTGACTGTCCCCTCCCCCCAGGTCCGGCCTGATGGGAGCCAAGGAGGCTCTGGCCAGTAACGGTGAGGAACTGGGAGCACTGGGAGCTCTGGGGGGGCTCGGGGCCGCTCTGGGCTGGGTTTGGGGGATTTGGGGTCACTCTGCCCCCAGGGGAGGTGCTGGGGGTGCCTTTGGGGCGGGTTCAGGGCGGTTTTTGGGGTGGGTTTGGGGCAGTTTTTGGGGTGGGTTTGGGGCAGGTTTTGGGGTGGATTTGGGGGATTTTGGGTCACTCTTTGGTGCCCCCAGATGCGGTGCTGGGGGTGGTGTTTGGGGTGGGTTTGGGGCAGTTTTTGGGGTGGGTTCAGGGCAGTTTTTAGGGTGGATTTGGGGGATTTTGGGTCACTCTTTGGTGCCCCCAGACGCGGTGCTGGGGGTGGTGTTTGGGGTGGGTTCAGGGCAGGTTTTGGGGTGGGTTTGGGGCAGTTTTTGGGGTGGGTTTGGGGCAGGTTTTAGGGTGGGTTTGGGGCAGTTTTTGGGGCAGTTTTTGGGGCGGTTTTGGGGTGGGTTTGGGGCAGTTTTTGGGGTGGGTTTGGGGCAGTTTTTGGGGTGGTTTTGGGGCAGTTTTTGGGGTGGGTTCAGGGCAGGTTTTGGGGTGGGTTTGGGGCAGTTTTCAGGGTGGGTTCAGGGCAGTTTTTGGGGCAGTTTTTGGGGCGGATTTTGGGGTGGATTTGGGGGATTTTGGGTCACTCTTTGGTGCCCCCAGATGCGGTGCTGGGGGAGGTGTTTGGGGTGGGTTTGGGGCAGTTTTTGGGGCGTTTTTGGGGTGGATTTGGGGGATTTTGGGACACTCTTTGGTGCCCCCAGATGCGGTGCTGGGGGAGGTGCTGCAGGTGCTGCAGGAGGAGCAGGTCCCGTACACGGCGCTGTTCACTGCCCGCAGGGCCCACGTGAGTGACCCTGAGTGACCCCTGAGTGACCCCTGGGTGACCCCTGGGTGACCCCTGAATGACCCCTGGGTGACCCCTGAGTGACCCCTGAATGACCTCTGGGTGACCCTGAGTGACCCCTGGGTGACCCCTGAGTGACCCCTGGGTGACCCCTGAATGACCCCTGAGTGACCTCTGGGTGACCCCTGAGTGACCCCTGGGTGACCCCTGAGTGACCCCTGAATGACCCCTGGGTGACCCCTGAGTGACCTCTGGGTGACCCCTGAGTGACCCCTGGATGACCCCTGAGTGATCCTGGGTGTCCCCTGAGTGACCCCTGAGTGACCCCTGGGTGACCTTTGACCCCTGAGTGACCCCAGCAGGGTCCCCCCGACCCCTCCCTTCCCCCTCCCCAATCCAGGGGGGTCTCCCCCCCCCCAATTTTCATTTCCCCTCCCCCTTTTCCCCCCTCCCCAATTTTGGGGGTCCCCCCCTGACCCCTCCCCTCCCCCACAGGAGCCCCCCAGCCCCGGGGGGATCCCGGGGGGTTTTGGGGGTCCCCGGCGGGGGCTGCTGGGGGTGGGGGAGGGCCCGGAGCCGCCCCCCCCCCTGCGCTGGCCCCCCCAGGGGGACCCCCAGATGCTGCTGTGGGCCCGGAACGTGTCGGTGGCGCTGCGGGGGCAGCAGCGCGACCTCACCCCAAAAACCTTCGGGGCCGCGGCCGCCGTCGACCTGGGGGGGTCCTCGTGGAGCCCCCGGGAGGCTCGGTGAGGGGGGGAGGGGGGTTGGGGGATTTGGGGGGGGTTCGGGGGGGTTTGGGGGGGGTTCGGGGGGATTTGGAGGGGATTTGGGGATCCCAGAGGGGTTTGGGGGGGGTTTGGGGGGATTTGGAGGGGATTTGGGGGGGTTCAGGGGGATTTGGGGGGGATTTGGGGGGGGTTTGGGGATCCCAGAGGGATTTGGGGGGGGTTCGGGGGGATTTGGGGGGATTTGGGGGGGGTTCGGGGGGGTTCGGGGAGACTTGGGGGGATTTGGGGAGGATTTGGGGGGATTGGGGGGATTTGGGGGGGTTTGGGGGAATTTGGGGGGGGATTTGGGGGGGGTTTGAGGATCCCAGAGGGGATTTGGGGATCCCAGAGGGGTTTGGGGGGGATTTGGGGGGATTTGGGGGGGTTCAGGGGGGTTTAGGGATCCCAGAGGGGTTTGGGAGGGATTTGGGGGGGTTCAGGGGGGGTTCAGGGGGATTTGGGGGGGATTTGAGGATCCCAGAGGGGTTTGGGGGGATTTGGGGGGGGTTTGGGGGAATTTGGGGGAATTTGGGGGGGATTTGGGGGGGGTTTGGGGATCCCAGAGGGGTTTGGGGGGATTTGGGGGGGGTTCAGGGGGATTTGGGGGGATTTGGGAGGGATTTGGGGGGGTGTTGTGGTTCCCAGAAGGGATCTGGGGATCCCAGAGGGATTTGGGGGAGATTTTGGGGGGTTTAGGGGGGATCCAGGGGGGATTTGGGGGGGTTTGAGGATCCCAGAGGGGATTTGGGGATCTCAGAGGGGTTTGGGGGGGATTTGGGGAATTTGGGGGGGATTTGGGGGGGATTTGGGGATCCCAGAAGGATTTGGGGATCCCAGAGGGGTTTTTGGGGGGGGTTGAGGGGAATTTTGGGGGGTCCCAGGAGTTTTGGGGCCCCCCTGACCCCTCCCGTGCCCCCCCAGGTTGGTGCTGCAGTACAAGGAGGTTTTTGGGGAGACCCTGAACATCACGTGAGCGGGGATTGGGGGGGATTGGGGGGTTTGGGGGGGTTTGGGGCTGTTTTGGGGGGATTGGGGCTGTTTTGGGGGGGTTTGGGGCTGTTTTGGGGGATTTGGGGCTGTTTTGGGGGGGTTTGGGGCTGTTTTGGGGGGTTTGGGGCTGTTTTGGGGTGAGGGGGGCGGATTTGGGGGTCCCTGGCACCCCTTGGCTGTTTTGGGGGTGTTTTTTTGGGGGGGGCTCACGTTTGGGGTGGTTTTGGGGTGGGAATTTCAATTTGGGGAATTATTTGGGATTTTGTTTTGGATGGGATTTCAGTTTTTGGGTTACTTGGGGGGGTTTTGGGGTGGAGATTTCAGGTTTTGGGTCCTTTGGGGTTTTTTTGGGGTGGGGGTCTCATTTCCAGGGGTTTTTTGGGTTGGGGGTCTCATTTTTGGGGTCCTTTTGGGGTTTTTTGGGTTGGGGGTCTCATTTTTGGGGTTCTTTGGGGTTTTTTTGGTTGGGGGTCTCATTTCCAGGGGTTTTTTGGGGGTTTTTTTGGGTTGGGGGTCTCATTTTTGGGGTCCTCTGGGGTTTTTTGGGTTGGGGGTCTCATTTTCGGGGTCCTTTTGGGGTTTTTTGGGTTGGGGGGTCTCATTTTCGGGGTCCTTTTGGGTTTTTTTTGGGTTGGGGGTCTCATTTCCAGGGGTTTTTTGGGGGTGGGGGTCTCATTTTTGGGGTCCTTTTGGGGTTTTTTGGGTTGGGGGTCTCATTTTTGGGGTCCTTTTGGGGTTTTTTGGGTTGGGGGTCTCATTTTTGGGGTCCTTTTGGGGTTTTTTGGGTTGGGGGTCTCATTTTCAGGGGTTTTTTTTGGGTTGGGGGGTCTCATTTTCGGGGTTTTTTGGGTTGGGGGTCTCATTTCCAGGGGTTTTTTGGGGGTGGGGGTCTCATTTTCGGGGTCCTTTTGTGGTTTTTTTGTGTTGGGGTCTCATTCCCGGCCCCCCCAGGTTCCTCCTGCGCCGTTCCTGGTTCCCGGTCTCGGGGCGCTCCTGGGCGTGGCTGGAGGAGATCGGGGTGACCCTGGGGGGGGCCCCCCCCGCGCGGTTCCGGGTTCGGGGGGCGGCCGCCCCCTCCCCCCTGGGCTGGCGCTGCGGGGATTTGGGGACCCCCGGACCCCTCCTGCTGCCCCTCCCCCCCCTGGAGCACAGCCAGCACTGGGGGCTCCGGATCCTCGACCTGCAGGTACCCCAAAAACGGGATGGGGGACCCCAAAAACGGGATGGGGGACCCCAAAAACGGGATTGGGACCCCAAAAACGGGATCAGGGACCCCAAAAACGGGATGGGGGACCCCAAAAACGGGATCAGGGACCCCAAAAACGGGATCAGGGACCCCAAAAACGGGACTGGGACCCCAAAAATGGGATCAGGGACCCCAAAAACGGGATTGGGACCCCAAAAATGGGACTGGGACCCCAAAAACGGGATTGGGACCCCAAAAACAGCGGGATGGGACCCCAAAAACGGGACAGGGACCCCAGAAACGGGATTGGGACCCCAAAAACGGGACTGGGACCCCAAAAATACCGGGATGGGACCCCAAAAACGGGACGGGGGACCCCAAAAATGGGATGGGGGACCCCAAAAATGGGATTTGGGACCCCAAAAATGGGATTGGGACCCCAAAAACGGGATGGGGGACCCCAAAAACGGGACTGGGACCCCAAAAACAGCGGGATGGGACCCCAAAAACGGGACAGGGACCCCAAAAACGGGACTGGGGACCTCAAAAACGGGATGGGGGACCCTAAAAACAGGATTGGGACCCCAAAAACGGGATTGGGACCCCAAAAACGGGATTGGGGACCCCAAAAATGGGATTGGGACCCCAAAAACGGGATGGGGACCCCAAAAACGGGATCAGGGACCCCAAAAACGGGATTGGGGACCCCAAAAACGGGATTGGGGACCCCAAAAATACCGGGATGGGACCCCAAAAACGGGACTGGGACCCCAAAAACGGGATTGGGGACCCCAAAAACGGGATTGGGACCCCAAAAACAGCGGGATGGGACCCCAAAAACGGGATGGGGTACCCCAAAAACGGGATGGGGGACCCCAAAAACAGCGGGATGGGACCCCAAAAACGGGACTGGGACCCCAAAAACGGGATCAGGGACCCCAAAAACGGGATCAGGGACCCCAAAAATGGGATGGGGGACCCCAAAAATGGGATGGGGGACCCCAAAAACGGGACTGGGACCCCAAAAATGGGATGGGGGACCCCAAAAATGGGATGGGGGACCCCAAAAATACCGGGACTGGACCCCAAAAACGGGACTGGGACCCCCAAAAACAGCGGGATGGGACCCCAAAAACGGGATGGGGGACCCCAAAAACGGGATTGGGACCCCAAAAAACGGGACTGGGACCCCAAAAACGGGACAGGGACCCCAAAAACGGGACTGGGGACCCCAAAAACGGGATCAGGGACCCCAAAAACACCGGGATGGGACCCCAAAAATACCGGGATGGGACCCCAAAAACGGGATTGGGACCCCAAAAACGGGACTGGGACCCCAAAAACGGGACTGGGCACCCCAAAAACGGGACTGGGGACCCTAAAAACGGGATTGGGGACCCCAAAAATGGGATTGGGGACCCCAAAAACGGGACTGGGGACCCCAAAAACGGGACTGGGGACCCCAAAAACGAGATTGGGACCCCAAAAATGGGACAGGGACCCCAAAAACGGGATGGGACCCCAAAAACAGCGGGATGGGACCCCAAAAACGGGATGGGACCCCAAAAACGGGATTGGGGACCCTAAAATGGGACAGGGACCCCAAAAACGGGACTGGGACCCCAAAAACGGGACTGGGACCCCAAAAACGGGATGGGGGACCCCAAAAGCACCGGGATGGGACCCCAAAAATGGGATTAGGGACCCCAAAACTGGGACTGGGGACCCAGAGGGGGGGGGGGGGGGTTAAATGGGGGAGGGGACCCCAAAAATGATTAAAGGGGAATTGGGGGGGGAGGGGACCCCAAAACCGGGGGGGGGAGGGGGAGCAGCGGGAATGGGGGAGGGGTAAAAGAGGAGGGGAGGGGGAGGGTTGGGATGGGGGAAGGGACCCCGGGAATGTTTGGGGTGACCCCTCCCCCCTCCCCTGGCCGGTTTTGGGGTCCCCCCAGCGCTGTCCCCCCCTCCCCCCGCAGGTTCAGGGGTTCAACGTCTCCGGGGGCGTTTTCGGGGGCGCCTCCGACTGCGCCGGGTTCTTCGGGCCGGGGGCCTGGATGGGGCTGATCTCGGGGGGGCTCCTGCTCGGGGGGCTCCTCCTGGGGGGGGGGATCCTGCTGGGGCTGCGCCCCATGGATCGATTCGACGACCCCCGGGGGCCCCCCCTGCCCGTGCCCCTCGGGGAGTGAGGGGGGACCCCCAAAATCCGGGAGAAATCCCCAAAAAAACGGGAGAAACCCCCAAAAAAACGGGAGAAATCCCCCAAAATCCGGGAGAAACCCCCAAAAAAAACGGGAGAAACCCCCAAAATCCGGGAGAAATCCCCAAAATCCGGGAGAAACCCCCAAAATCCGGGGAGAAACCCCCAAAATCCGGGAGATTCCCCCCAAAAATCCACGGGAGCCCCTCCCCCACCGCCGCCCCTCCCCCACCGCAGCCCCTCCCCCACGGGAGCCCCTCCCCCACCGCGGCCCCTCCCCCACGGGAGCCCCTCCCCCACCGCGGCCCCTCCCCCACCGCGGCCCCTCCCCCACCGCGGCCCCTCCCCCACGGGAGCCCCTCCCCCACCGCGGCCCCTCCTTTTCCCCCTCCCAAAAACTCGTGGGACCCCCCCAGGACCCCCCAAAAGCGCCGCAGCCCCTCCCCCTCCCCCCCATTTTTGGGGTCCCCCTTTGCCCCTCCCCCCCCCCCCCCCCGATTTTGGGGCCCCTCCCCCCCCCCCCCCGCGCGCTCCCGGTGCCCCCGGCCCGCCCCGGAGGGGGAGGGGCGGTTTGGGGGACCCCTCCCCCCGTTATTTATTGTCCGCGTCTGTCAATAAAAATCCCAAAATTCCCGAAAATCCCGAAAATCCCAAAATTCCCCAAATTCCCGAAATTCCGAAAGCGCCGGGAATGGGGGCGGGGCCGAGGCTCGGGATCAGCCAATCAGCGCGCGGCACGGAGGGGGCGGGGCCGAGGCTCGGGATCAGCCAATCAGCGCGCGGCACGGAGGGGGCGGGGCCGAGGCTCGGGATCAGCCAATCAGCGCGCGGCACGGAGGGGGCGGGGCTGAGGCTCGGTATCAGCCAATCAGCGCGCGGCACGGAGGGGGCGGGGCCGAGGCTCGGGATGAGCCAATCAGCGCGCGGCACGGGGGGGCGGGAACAAGGGGCGGGCCTGAGCCAATCAGAGCGCGGCACGGAGGGGGCGGGAACAAGGGGAGGGGCTGAGCCAATCAGCGCGCGGCACGGAGGGGGCGGGAAGACGGGGAGGGCCTGAGCCAATCAGAGCGCGGTGTGGGGGCGGGGCCCGGGGAAGCACCAATGAAAGCGCTGGGGGCGTGGTCATAGCGGGGCGGGGCTAAGGCCGTTGGGAGCCAATCGGAAGCGAGTACGGGGCGGGACTAATTAGGACTGGACCAATCCGCGCCGAGCAGTGACGCACTTCCGGCGCCGCGCGCACTTCCGGGTTCTCTCCGGCCGCCGCCGCTGCCGGGACCGCGGGACCCAAAAACCCAAAAAAAAACCCAAAAAAACCCAAAAAACCCCAAAAAACCCCAAAAACCCCAAAAACACCAAACCCCCCGCGCGGCCATGGCGCAGTACAAGGGCGCGGCCAGCGAGGCCGGGCGGGCGCTGCAGCTGATGAAGAAACGCGAGCGGCAGCGGGAACACATGGAGCAGCTGCGGCAGCGGATCCAGGAGGTGCCGGGGGGAACGGGGGGGAGCGGGGGGGAACGGGGGGACCGGGGGGAGAGGGGGGGAACCGGGGGAACGGGGGGAACACATGGAGCAGCTGCGGCAGCGGATCCAGGAGGTGCCGGGGGAACCGGGGGAACCGGGGGGAACGGGGGGAGCGGGGGGGACCGGGGGGAACGGGGGGGAGCGGGGGGGGAACGGGGGGGAACCGGGGGGAACGGGGGGAATGGGGGGGGATCGGGGGAACCGGGGGGGGACCGGGGGGAGCGGGGTTTGGGGGGATTTGGGGAGGGGGTCTCAGTGTTTGGGGGTGTTTGGGGTATTTTGGGGAGGGGTCTCGGGGGGTTTGGGGTGATTTGGGGAGGGGTCTCCGGGGTTTGGGGTATTTTGGAGAGGGGTCTCAGGGGGTTTGGGGTATTTTGGGGGGGGGTCCGGGGGTGTTTGGGGGGATTTGGGGAGGGTCTCTGGGGTTTGGGATATTTTGGGGAGGGGTCCCGGGTATTTTGGGGTATTTTGGGGAGGGGTCCCCGGGTGTTTGGGGTATTTTGGGGAGGGGTCCCGGGATTTGGGGTGTTTGGGGTGATTTGGGAAGGGGTCTCAGGGGGTTTGGGGTATTCTGTGGTATTTTGGGGAGGGGTCCCGGAGGATTTGGGGTGTTTGGGGTATTTTGGGGAGGGGTCCCGGGGGTGTTTAGGGGGATTTGGGGACGGGGTCTCTGGTGTTTGGGATATTTTGGGGAGGGGTCCCGGAGGATTTGGGGTGTTTAGGGGGTTTGGGGGGGGTCTCTGGTGTTTGGGGTATTTTGGGGAGGGGTCCGGGGGTATTTTGGGGTATTTTGGGGGAGGGGTCCGGGGGTGTTTGGGGTATTTTGGGGAGGGGGTCCGGGGGTGTTTGGGGTATTTTGGGGAGGGGGTCCCGGAGGATTTTGGGGTGTTTAGGGGGATTTGGGGAGGGGTCTCTGGTGTTTGGGATATTTTGGGGAGGGGTCCCGGAGGATTTGGGGTGTTTAGGGGGTTTGGGGGGGGTCTCTGGTGTTTGGGTATTTTGGGGAGGGGTCCGGGGGTATTTTGGGGTATTTTGGGGAGGGGTCCGGGGTGTTTGGGGTATTTTGGGGAGGGGTCCGGGGGTGTTTGTGGGTATTTTGGGGAGGGGTCCCGGAGGATTTGGGGTGTTTAGGGGGGATTTGGGGGAGGGGTCTCTGGTGTTTGGGGTATTTTGGGGAGGGGTCCCGGGGGATTTGGGGTGTTTGGGGTATTTTGGGATAATTTTGGGGAGGGGTCCCAGCTGCCCCTGACCCCCCCCAGGAGAACATCATGAAGTCCAACATCGATAAGAAATTCTCGGCTCATTACGACGCCGTGGAGGCCGAGCTGAAATCCAGCACCGTGGGTGGGTGAGGGGCGCCCCCAAAACCCCCCGGATTCACCCCAAAACCCGCGGGGCTGGCCTGGGGCTGGCCCAGTGTCCCTGTCCCTGTCCCCATCACTGTCCCCAGTGTCCCCAGAGCTGTCCCCAGTGTCCCCATCACTGTCCCCTCGCTGTTCCCAGGGCTGTCCCCATTGTCCCCAGTGTCCCATCCCCTGTCCCCCAGTGTCCCCCAGTGTCCCCTCGCTGGCCCCAGTGTCCCTGTCCCTGTCCCCAGTGTCCCCAGTGTCCCCAGTATCCCCAGTGTCCCTGTCCCCAGTGTCCCCCATCACTGTCCCATCCCTGTCCCCAGTGTCCCCCAGTGTCCCCCATCGCTGTCCCCAGTGTCCCCAGGGCTGTCCCCATTGTCCCCAGTGTCCCCAGTGTCCCCAGTTCCCCCCCAGTGTCCCCAGTATCCCCAGGGCTGTCCCCAGTGGTGTCCCCAGTGTCCCCAGTGTCCCCATTGTCCCTGTCCCCAGTGTCCCCAGGGCTGTCCCCACTGTCCCCAGTGTCCCCCAGTGTCCCCTCGCTGTCCCCAGTGGTGCCCCCAGTGGTGTCCCCAGGACTGTCCCCAGTGTCCCCAGTGTCCCCATCAGTGTCCCCAGAGCTGTCCCCCTCGCTGTCCCCAGTGGTGTCCCCAGTATCCCCAGTGTCCCCAGTGTCCCCATCAGTGTCCCCAGTGTCCCCAGGGCTGTCCCCATTGTCCCCAGTATCCCCAGTGGTGTCCCATCGCTGTCCCAGTGTCCCCAGTGGTGTCCCCAGTGTCCCCAGTGGTGTCCCCAGGGCTGTCCCCAGTGTCCCCCAGTGTCCCCAGTGTCCCCAGTGATGTCCCCACTGTCCCCAGGCCTGGTGACCCTCAATGACATGAAGGCCAAGCAGGAGGCTCTGGTCAAGGAGCGCGAGAAGCAGCTGGCGAAGAGAGAGCAGAGCCGGGAGCTGCAGCTGTGAGAGAAACGCCCCCAAAACACCCCAAAACAGCCTAAAATACCCCAAAATAAACCCAAAACAGCCTAAAATAACCCCAAAATACCCCAAAACAGCCTAAAATAACCCCAAAATACCCAAAACAGCCTAAAATAACCCCAAAATATCCCAAAACAGCCTAAAATAACCCCAAAATAACCCAAAATAACCCCAAAATACCCCAAAATATCCTAAAATAACCCCAAAATAGCCCAAAATATCCTAAAATAACCCCAAAATAACCCCAAATACCCCAAAATACCCCAAAATATCCTAAAATATCCTAAAATAACCCAAAATACCCCAAAATACCCCAAAACAACCCCAATATACCCTAAAATACCCCAAAATATCCCAAAATAACCCCAAAATACCCCCAAAATACCCCAAAATATCCTAAAATAACCCCAAAATATCCTAAAATATCCTAAAATAACCCCAAAATAACCCCCAAAATATCCCAAAAGAGCCCAAACCCCCCCAGATCCACCCTGGGACTTCCAAATCCCCTCCCAGAATTCACTCAGGGCCGTTCCCAGTCCCTCCCAGTTTGGATTTAGGCTGTTCCCAGTCCGTCCCAGTCCCTCCCAGTCGCTCCCAGTCCATCCCAGTCCGTCCCAGTCCATCCCAGTCCGTTGCTGCAGGAAGCTGGAGCAGCCCAGGGCTGTTCCCAGTCCATCCCAGTTTGGATTTGGGCTGTTCCCAGTCCATCCCAGTCCGTCCCAGTCCCTCCCAGTCGCTCCCAGTCCGTCCCAGTCCCTCCCAGTCGCTCCCAGTCCCTCCCAGTCCGTCCCAGTCCATCCCAGTCGCTCCCAGTCCATCCCAGTCCATCCCAGTCTGTTGCTGCAGGAAGCTGGAGCGGCTCAGGGCCGTTCCCAGTCCCTCCCAGTCCCTCCCAGTCCCTCCCAGTCGCTCCCAGTCCCTCCCAGTCGCTCCCAGTCCATCCCAGTCCGTTGCTGCAGGAAGCTGGAGCAGCCCAGGGCTGTTCCCAGTCGCTCCCAGTCCATCCCAGTCCCTCCCAGTCCCTCCCAGTCCCTCCCAGTCGCTCCCAGTCCATCCCAGTCCGTTGCTGCAGGAAGCTGGAGCGGCTCAGGGCTGTTCCCAGTCCATCCCAGTTGCTCCCAGTCCCTCCCAGTCCCTCCCAGTCCGTCCCAGTCCATCCCAGTCCGTTGCTGCAGGAAGCTGGAGCAGCCCAGGGCTGTTCCCAGTTGCTCCCAGTCCCTCCCAGTCGCTCCCAGTCCATCCCAGTCCGTTGCTGCAGGAAGCTGGAGCGGCTCAGGGCCGTTCCCAGTCCCTCCCAGTCCCTCCCAGTCCATCCCAGTTTGGGTTTGGGCTGTTCCCAGTCCCTCCCAGTCCCTCCCAGTCCCTCCCAGTCCATCCCAGTCCATCCCAGTCCGTTGCTGCAGGAAGCTGGAGCAGCCCAGGGCTGTTCCCAGTCCCTCCCAGTCCCTCCCAGTTGCTCCCAGTCCATCCCAGTCCATCCCAGTTTGGGTTTGGGCTGTTCCCAGTCCCTCCCAGTCGCTCCCAGTCCCTCCAGTCCGTCCCAGTCCCTCCCAGTCCATCCCAGTCCGTTGCTGCAGGAAGCTGGAGCGGCTCAGGGCTGTTCCCAGTCCCTCCCAGTCGCTCCCAGTCCATTCCAGTTTGGATTTGGGCTGTTCCCAGTCCCTCCCAGTCCCTCCCAGTCCCTCCCAGTCCATCCCAGTCCGTTGCTGCAGGAAGCTGAGCGGCTCAGGGCCGTTCCCAGTTGCTCCCAGTCCATCCCAGTCCCTCCCAGTCCATCCCAGTCCGTTGCTGCAGGAAGCTGGAGCAGCCCAGGGGCTGTTCCCAGTCCCTCCCAGTTGCTCCCAGTCCATCCCAGTCCGTCCCAGTTGCTCCCAGTCCATCCCAGTCCGTTGCTGCAGGAAGCTGGAGCGGCTCAGGGCCGTTCCCAGTTGCTCCCAGTCCATCCAGTCCGTTGCTGCAGGAAGCTGGAGCGGCTCAGGGCCGTTCCCAGTTGCTCCCAGTCCATCCCAGTCCGTTGCTGCAGGAAGCTGGAGCGGCTCAGGGCCGTTCCAGTCCATCCCAGTTTGGATTTGGGCTGTTCCCAGTCCCTCCCAGTCCATCCCAGTCCGTTGCTGCAGGAAGCTGGAGCGGCTCAGGGCCGTTCCCAGTCTCTCCCAGTCTCTCCCAGTTGCTCCCAGTCCATCCCAGTCCGTTGCTGCAGGAAGCTGGAGCGGCTCAGGGCCGTTCCCAGTCCCTCCCAGTTGCTCCCAGTCCATCCAGTCCCTCCCAGTCCATCCCAGTCCCTCCCAGTCCATCCCAGTCCGTTGCTGCAGGAAGCTGGAGCAGGCCAGGGCTGTTCCCAGTCCCTCCCAGTCCCCTCCCAGTTGCTCCCAGTCGCTCCCAGTCCCTCCCAGTCCCTCCCAGTCCATCCCAGTCCGTTGCTGCAGGAAGCTGGAGCAGCCCAGGGCTGTTTCCAGTCCCTCCCAGTTGCTCCCAGTCCCTCCCAGTTGCTCCAGTCCATCCCAGTCCGTTGCTGCAGGAAGCTGGAGCGCCAGCGCGAGCGGCAGCGCAAGCAGGAGGCGCAGAGGAAAATCAGCTCCCTGAGCTTCAGCCTCGGCGATGAGGAGGAGGAGGAGGACGGGGAGGAGGCTGAAGGTGGAGCTGGGGGGGCCTGGGGGGGATTTGGGGGGCCCTGGGGGGGATTTGGGGGTCCCTGGGGGGATTTGGGGGGTCCCTGGGGGGGATTTGGGGGGATTTGGGGGGGATTTGGGGGTCCCTGGGGGGATTTGGGGATCCCTGGGGGGGGGTTTGGGGGTCCCTGGGGGGGATTTGGGGTCCCTGGGGGGGGCCTGGGGGGGATTTGGTCCCTGGGGGGGATTTGGGGGGTCCTGGGGGGGATTTGGGGGTCCCTGGGGGGGATTTGGGGGTCCTGGGGGGATTTGGGGGTTATTTTTTTGCAGGGATCCCCCCCCCTCTGACCCCCCCCGGTGCCCCCCCAGCCCCCGAGGAGCCCCCGAAAAAGAGAAAATTGGGCAAAAACCCCGACGTGGACACATCGTTCCTGCCAGACCGGGACAGGGAGGTCAGGGGGGCCCAGGGGGGGCTGGGGGGGCTGGGGGGGGTCCCAGGAGGTTTTGGGGGGTCCCAGGGGGGTCCCAGGAGGTTTTGGGGGGGTCCCAGGAGGTTTTGGGGGGTCCCAGGGGGGTCCCAGGAGGTTTTTGGGGGTTGGAGTTGGGGGTTTGGGGTTTTTTGGGGCTCTCTGGGGTCGCTTTTGGGGCGTCCTTGGGCTGTTCTGGGATCTTTGGGGCGTCTCGGGTGGGTTTGGGGGGGGCTCTCGAGGGACTGGGGGCGTTTTGGGGGAGTTTGGGGCGTTTTGGGGGAGTTTGGGGCATTTCTGGGGGTGGTCTGGGGACTCTGGGGGTGGTTCTGGAGCGATTTGGGGTCGGTTTTGGGCTATTTCGGGCATGTTTTGGGCAATTTGGGTGTTTTGGGGTGGTTTTGGGGTGGTTTGGGGTGTTTTGGGTTATTTTGGGGTGGTTTGGGGTGTTTTGGGTTATTTTGGGGTGTTTTGGGTTATTTTGGGGTGTTTTGGGTTGGTTCTGGGTTGGTTCTGGGTTGGTTTTGGGGTGGTTTTGGGGCGTTTTGGGGTGTTTTGCGTTGGTTTTGGGGTGGTTTTGGGTTGGTTTTGGGGTGTTTTGGGTTGGTTTTGGGGTGGTTTTGGGTTGGTTTTGGGGTGTTTTGCGTTGGTTTTGGGGTGGTTTTGGGTTGGTTTTGGGGTGGTTTTGGGTTATCTTGGGGTGGTTTTGGGGTGTTTTGGGTTGGTTTTGGGGTGTTTTGGGGTCGTTTTGGGGTGTTTTGGGGCGTTTTGGGTTGGTTTTGGGGTGTTTTGGGTTATTTTGGGGTGTTTTTGGGGTGTTTTGGGATGATTTTGGGTGGTTTGCGTTACTTTGGGGTGGTTTTGGGGCGTTTTGGGGTGGTTTTGGGGCGTTTTGGGGTGGTTTTGGGGTGTTTTGGAGTGGTTTTGGGGTGTTTTTGGGTTGGTTTTGGGGTGGTTTTGGGGCGTTTTGGGGTGGTTTTGGGGTCTCAGCGCTGCCCCCCAGGAGGAGGAGAACCGGCTGCGGGAGGAGCTCAGGCAGGAGTGGGAGGCCAAGCAGGAGAAGATCAAAAGTGAGGAGGAATTTGGGGAGGTTGGGGGATTCTGGGGGGTTTGGGGGGGCCTGGGGTGGTTCTTGCTGTGTTGGGTCAGATTTTGGGGTTCCTGAGACACTTTTGGGGCTCTTTGGGGTCATTTTGGGGTTTCTGGGGATCCCTGCATCATCTTTGGGTCCCTGGGTTGGTTTTTCTGTCCTTGGGGTCATTTTGGGGGTCCCTGGGTCAATTTTTGGGGTTTGAGGGTGATTTTGGGGTGATTTTGGGGTTCTTGGGTGATTTTGGGGTGATTTTTGGGGTTTGTGGGTAATTCTGGTGTGATTTTTGGGGTTCTTGGGTGATTTTGGGGTGATTTTTGGGGTTTGAGGGTGATTTTGGGGAGATTTTTTGGGGTTCTTGGGTGATTTTGGGGTGATTTTTGGGGTTTGAGGGTGATTTTGGGGAGATTTTTGGGGTTCTTGGGTGATTTTGGGGTGATTTTTGGGGTTTGAGGGTAATTCTGGGGTGATTTTTGGGGTTTGAGGGTGATTTTGGGGTGATTTTTGGGGTTCTTGGGTGATCTGGGGGTGATTTTTGGGGTTTGAGGGTGATTTTGGGGTGATTTTTGGGGTTCTTGGGTGATCTGGGGGTGATTTTTGGGGTTTGAGGGTGATTTTGGGGTGATTTTTGGGGTTCTTGGGTGATTTTGGGGTGATTTTTGGGGTTTGAGGGTAATTCTGGGGTGATTTTTGGGGTTCTTGGGTGATTTTGGGGTGATTTTTGGGGTTCTTGGGTGATTCTGGGGTGATTTTTGGGGTTTGAGGGTGATTTTGGGGTGATTTTTGGGGTTTGAGGGTGATTTTGGGGTGATTTTTGGGGTTTGAGGGTGATTTTTGGGGTTTGAGGGTAATTCTGGGGTGATTTTGGGGTTTGAGGGTGATTTTGGGGTGATTTTTGGGGTTTGAGGGTGATTTTTGGGGTTTGAGGGTGATTTTGGGGTGATTTTTGGGGTTCTTGGGTGATTTTGGGGTGATTTTGGGGTTCCTGCTGTTCCCAGATGAGGAGATCGAGATCACCTTCAGTTACTGGGACGGCTCCGGGCACCGGCGCACGGTCAAGGTGGGTCTGGGGGGTTTGGGGGGTCCCAGGGGGAATTTGGGGGGTCCCAGGTGGGGTCTGGGTGGGGATTTGGGCTCCCGGGGGGGATTTGGGGTCCCCAGGTGAGTTTTGGGGTCCCCAGGTGAGGTTTTGGGGTCCCCAGGTGAGTTTTGGGGTCCCCAGGTGAGGTTTTGGGGTCCCCAGGTGAGTTTTGGGGTCCCCAGGTGAGGTTTTGGGGTCCCCAGGTGAGTTTTGGGGTCCCCAGGTGAGTTTTGGGGTCCCCAGGTGCGTTTTGGGGTGTCAAGGTGAGTTTTGGGGTCCCCAGGTGAGGTTTTGGGGTCCCCAGGTGAGTTTTGGGGTCCCCAGGTGAGTTTTGGGGTGTCCAGGTGAGTTTTGGGGTCCCCAGGTGAGGTTCTGGGGTCCCCAGGTGAGGTTTTGGGGTCCCCAGGTGAGTTTTTGGGGTCCCCAGGTGAGTTTTGGGGTCCCCAGGTGAGGTTTTGGGGTGTCCAGGTGAGTTTTGGGGTCCCCAGGTGAGTTTTGGGGTCCCCAGGTGAGGTTTTGGGGTCCCCCTGCCCCTCTCCCCCCCAGATGAAGAAGGGGAACACGATGCAGCAATTCCTGCAGAAAGCTCTGGAAATTCTCCGCAAGGATTTCAGCGAACTCCGGTGAGGGGGGGCCGCCGGGGGGTCCCCTGGGGATGTTTTGGGGGTCCCTGGGGGTGTTTTGGGGTCCCTGGGGATGTTTTGGGGTCTCTGGGGGTGTTTTGGGGGTCCCTGGGGGTGTTTTGGGGGTCCCTGGGGGTGTTTTGGGGGGTCCCTGGGGATGTTTTGGGGTCCCTGGGGGTGTTTTGGGGGATGTTTTGGGGGTCCCTGGGGGTGTTTTGGGGTCCCTGGGATGTTTTGGGGTCTCTGGGGGTGTTTTGGGGGTCTCTGGGGATGTTTTGGGGTCTCTGGGGGTGTTTTGGGGGTCCCTGGGGATGTTTTGGGGTCCCTGGGGGTGTTTTGGGGTCTCTGGGGGTGTTTCGGGGTCCCTGGGGGTGTTTCGGGGTCCCTGGGGGTGTTTTGGGGTCCCTGGGGGTGTTTCGGGGTCCCTGGGGATGTTTTGGGGTCCCTGGGGGTGTTTTGGGGTCCCTGGGGGTGTTTCGGGGTCCCTGGGGGTGTTTTGGGGTCCCTGGGGGTGTTTCGGGGTCCCTGGGGATGTTTTGGGGTCCCTGGGGATGTTTTGGGGTCCCTGGGGGTGTTTTGGGGTCTCTGGGGGTGTTTCGGGGTCCCTGGGGGTGTTTCGGGGTCCCTGGGGGTGTTTTGGGGTCCCTGGGGGTGTTTCGGGGTCCCTGGGGATGTTTTGGGGTCCCTGGGGATGTTTTGGGGTCCCTGGGGGTGTTTTGGTGGTCCCTGGGGGTGTTTTGGGGGCGTTTTGGGGTCTCTGGGGGTGTTTTGGGGTCCCTGGGGGTGTTTTGGGGGCGTTTCGGGGTCCCTGAGCCGTTTCCCCGCAGCTCGGCGGGGGTGGAGCAGCTGATGTACATCAAGGAGGATCTGATCATCCCCCACGTGAGCCCCTCCCCCACCCCGGGCCCCTCCCCCATTTCCTGAGCCCCTCCCCCACCCCCGGGCCCCCTCCCCCGCTGACCCCACGCCCCTCCCCCACAGCACCACAGCTTCTACGACTTCATCGTCACCAAGGCCCGCGGGAAGAGCGGTGAGTGACGTCATCATCGGGGGCTGTGACGTCATCATCGGGGCTGTGACGTCATTGTTGGGGACTGTGATGTCATCATTGGGGGGCCATGACGTCATAGTTGGGGCTGTGACATCATTGGGGGTCGTGACGTCATCGTTGGGGCTGTGACGTCATCATTGGGGTTGTGATGTCATCGTTGGGGCTGTGACATCATCGTGGGGCTGTGATGTCATCATTGGGTTGTGATGTCATTGTTGGGGTTGTGATGTCATCATTGGGGGTTGTGACGTCATCGTGGGGGCTGTGACGTCATCGTTGGGGCTGTGACGTCACCTCTCTCCTCCCCCCCACCCCCAGGGCCGCTCTTCAACTTCGACGTCCACGACGACGTTCGGCTGCTGAGCGACGCCACCGTGGAGAAGGACGAGGTACGGACCAGTACAGACCAGTATAGACCAGTATAGACCAGTATAGACCAGTATAGACCAGTGTAGACCAGTATAGACCAGTATGAACCAGTATAGACCAGTGTAGACCAGTATAGACCAGTATAGAGCAGTATGAACCAGTATAGACCAGTGTAGACCAGTATAGACCAGTATGGACCAGTATAGACCAGTCCAGACCAGTTCCCCCCTGGTACCCCATTGGTGACGTCACAGGCTCATCAATGACGTCACAGCCCTGATGATGTCACACCTTTATTGAA
>NW_026709131.1:0-35703 GCF_030490865.1 Poecile atricapillus | reverse complement strand
TACCCTGGGGTCACCCTGAACGTCCTGGGGTCACTCTGGGGTCACCCTATGAACCTCCTGGGGTCACCCTGGGGTCACCCTGGGGTCACTCTGAATGTCCTGGGGACACCCTGAATGTCCTGGGGATACTCTGGGGTCACTCTGAACCCCCTGGGGTCACCCTGAATGTCCTGGGGACACCCTGGGGTCCCCCTGGGGTGGACATCTGGAGCCTGGGGGTCATCCTCTACACGCTGGTCAGCGGCTCGCTGCCCTTCGATGGACACAACCTCAAGGTGACTGAACACCCTGGGGTCACTCTGAATGTCCTGGGGTCACTCTGAATCCCCTGGGGTCACCCTGGGGTCACCCTGAACCCCCTGGGGACACCCTGGGGTCAACCTGGGGTCACTCTGAACCTCCTGGGGTCATCCTGGGGTCACCCTGAATGTCCTGGGACACCCTGGGGTCACCCTGGGGTCACTGAATGTCCTGGGTCACCCTGAACCTCCTGGGGTCACCCTGGGGTCACTCTGAACGTCCTGGGGTCACCCTGAATGTCCTGGGGTCACCCTGGGGTGGACATCTGGAGCCTGGGGGTCATCCTGTACACGCTGGTCAGCGGCTCGCTGCCCTTCGATGGACACAACCTCAAGGTGACTGAACACCCTGGGGTCACTCTGAATGTCCTGGGGTCACCCTGAATGTCCTGGGGTCACCCTGAATGTCCTGGGGTCATCCTGAATGTCCTGGGGTCACCCTGGGGTCACCCTGGGGTCACTCTGAGCCCCTGGGGTCACCCTGAACGTCCTGGGGTCATCCTGGGGTCATCCTGGATGTCCTGAGGTCACCCTGAGGTCACCCTGGGGTCCCCCTGGGGTCACCCTGAACGTCCTGGGGTCACCCTGGGGTCACTCTGAATGTCCTGGGGTCACTCTGAATGTCCTGGGGACACCCTGGGGTCACCCTGAACGTCCTGGGGTCACCCTGGGGTCACTCTGAACCTCCTGGGGTCACCTGGGGTCACCCTGGGGTCACTCTGAACATCCTGGGGTCACTCTGAACACCCTGGGGTCACCCTGGGGTCACTCTGAATCCCCTGGGGTCACTCTGAACCTCCTGGGGTCACCCTGGGGTCCCCCTGGGGTGGACATCTGGAGCCTGGGGGTCATCCTCTACACGCTGGTCAGCGGCTCGCTGCCCTTCGATGGACACAACCTCAAGGTGACTGAACACCCTGGGGTCACCCTGAATGTCCTGGGGTCACCCTGGGGTCACTCTGAACACCCTGGGGTCACCCTGAATGTCCTGGGGTCACTCTGGGGTCACCCTGAGCCCCCTGGGGTCACCCTGGGGTCACTCTGAGCCCCTGGGGTCACTCTGGGGTCACCCTGAACATCCTGGAGTCATCCTGAACCTCCTGGGGTCACCCTGGGGTCACCCTGAATGTCCTGGGGTCACTCTGGGGTCACTCTGAACACCTTGGGGTCACTCTGAACGTGCTGGGGTCACTCTGAACCTCCTGGGGTCACCCTGAATGTCCTGGGGTCAGTCTGGGGTCACTCTGAACGTCCTGGGGTCACCCTGGGGTCACCCTGGGGTGGACATCTGGAGCCTGGGGTCATCCTCTACACGCTGGTCAGCGGCTCGCTGCCCTTCGATGGACACAACCTCAAGGTGACTGAACACCCTGGGGTCACTCTGAATGTCCTGGGGTCACCCTGGGGTCACTCTGAATCCCCTGGGGACACCCTGGGGTCACCTGGGGTGGACATCTGGAGCCTGGGGGTCATCCTCTACACGCTGGTCAGCGGCTCGCTGCCCTTCGATGGACACAACCTCAAGGTGACTGAACACCCTGGGGTCACCTGGGGTCACTCTGAACCTCCTGGGGTCACTCTGGGTCACCCTGAACGTCCTGGGGTCACTCTGGGGTCACCCTGAACGTCCTGGGGTCACCCTGGGGTCACTCTGAACGTCCTGGGGTCACCCTGGGGTCACCCTGAACCCCCTGGGGTCACTATGGGGTCAGCCTGAACATCCTGGGGTCACCCTGGGGTCACTCTGGGGTCACTCTGAACCTCCTGGGGTCACCCTGGGGTCACCCTGAACCTCCTGGGGTCACCCTGGGGTCACCCTGGGTCACTCTGAATCCCCTGGGGTCACCCTGGGGTCACCCTGAACCTCCTGGGGTCACCCTGGGGTCACCCTGAACGTCCTGGGGTCACTCTGGGGTCACCCTGAGCCCCCTGGGGTCACCCTGGGGTCACTCTGAACCCCCTGGGGTCACTCTGAACGTCCTGGAGTCACTCTGGGGTCACAGATGTGTCCCCAGCTGTCCCCAGGTGTCCCCAGGTGTCCCCAGGTGTCCCCAGGTGTCCCAGGTGTTCCAGGTGTGTCCCCAGGTGTCCCAGGTGTGTCCCCAGCTATCCCCAGGTGTCCCAGCTGTCCCCAGGTGCCCCCAGGTGTCCCAGCTGTCCCCAGGTGTCCCAGGTGACCCCCAGGTGTCCCCAGGTGATCTCAGGAGTCCCCAGAAGCCCTCAGGTGTCCCCAGGTGTCCCCAGCTGCCCCCAGGATGTCCCCAGATGCCTCCCAGCTGTCCCAGCTGTCCCCAGGTGTCCCCAGCTGATCTCAGGAGTCCCCAGAAGCCCTCCAGGTTTCTCCAGCTGTCCCCAGGTGTCCCCAGAAGCCCCCCAGGTGTCCCAGGTGTCCCCAGGTGTCCCCAGGTGTCCCCAGGTGCCCTCAGGTGTGTCCCCAGCTGTCCCAGGTGTCCCCCAGGTGTCCCCAGACCCCCCCAGGTGTCCCAGGTGACCCCAGGTGTCCCCAGGTGTCCCCAGGTGTCCCCAGAAGCCCCCCAGGTGTCCCCAGGTCCCCCTAGGTGTCCCAGGTGTCCCCCAGCTGTCCCCAGGTGTCCCCAGGTGCCCTCAGGTGTGT
Organism: Poecile atricapillus; assembly: GCF_030490865.1. Lineage (NCBI taxonomy): Eukaryota > Metazoa > Chordata > Aves > Passeriformes > Paridae > Poecile > Poecile atricapillus. The sequence continues at coordinate 32,790 of NW_026709131.1, read as the reverse complement.
CCCCAGGTGTCCCCAGCTGTCCCAGGTGTCCCCAGATGTCCCCAGGTGTCCCCCAGGTGCCCCCAGCTGTCCCCCAGGTGTCCCCAGGTGTCCCCAACTGTCCCCCAGGTGTCCCCAGAAGCCCCCCAGGTGTCCCAGGTGTCCCCAGGTGCCCTCAGGTGTGTCCCCAGCTGTCCCCAGCTGTCCCAGGTGTCCCCCAGGTGCCCCCAGCTGTCCCCAGGTGTCCCCCAGCTGTCCCCAGCTGTCCCCAGGTGTCCCCAGGTGTCCCCAGGTGTCCCCAGAAGCCCCCCAGGTGTCCCCAGGTGTCCCAGAAGCCCCCAAGTGCCCCCAGGTGTCCCAGGTGACCCACAGGTGTCCCCAGGTGTGTCCCCAGAAGCCCCCCAGGTGTCCCCAGAAGCCCCCCAGGTGTCCCCAGGTGTCCCCAGAAGCCCCCCAGGTGTCCCAGCTGTCCCCAGGTGTCCCAGCTGCCCCCAGCTGCCCCCAGCTGCCCCCAGCTGTCCCCAGGTGTCCCCAGGTGTGTCCCCAGGTGCCCTCAGGTGTGTCCCCAGCTGTCCCCAGGTGTCCCCAGCTGTTCCCACGTGTCCCAGGTGACCCCAGGTGTCCCCAGCTTTCCCCAGGTGTCCCCAGCTGTCCCAGGTGTGTCCCCAGCTGTCCCAGCTATCCCCAGGTGTGTCCCCAGGTGTGTCCCCAGCTGTCCCAGGTGTCCCCAGCTATCCCCAGGTGTGTCCCTAGGTACCCCAGGTGCCCCCCAGCTGTCCCCAGGTGTCCCCAGCTGTCCCCAGCTGTCCCCAGAAGCCCCCCATGTGTCCCCGTGTACCCCCAGGTGTCCCCAGGTGCCCTCAGAAGCCCTCAGGTGTCTCCAGGTGTCCCCAGGTGTCCCAGGTGTCCCCAGGTGCCCTCAGGTGTGTCCCCAGCTGTCCCAGGTGTCCCCAGAAGCCCCCAGGTGTCCCAGAAGCCCCTCAGGTGTCCCAGGTGTCCCCAGAAGCCCCCCAAGTGCCCCCAGGTGTCCCAGGTGACCCGCAGGTGTCCCCGGTGATCTCAGGTGCCCCCAGAAGCCCCCCAGGTGCCCCCAGGTGTCCCCCAGGTGTCCCCAGCTGTCCCCAGCTGTCCCCAGGTGTCCCCAGCTGTCCCCAGCTGTCCCCAGACCCCCCCAGGTGTCCCCAGACCCCCCCAGGTGTCCCCAGGTGTCCCCAGGTGTCCCCAGAAGCCCCCAGAAGCCCCCCAGGTGTCCCCAGGTGTGTCCCCAGCTGTCCCCAGCTGTCCCCAGGTGTCCCCAGAAGCCCCCCAGGTGCCCCCAGTTGTCCCCAGCTGTCCAGGTGTGTCCCCAGGTGTCCCCAGATGCCCCCAGGTGTCCCCAGACCCCCCCAGGTGTCCCCAGGTGTGTCCCCAGGTGTCCCCAGAAGCCCCCAGGTGTCCCCAGGTGTCCCAGGTGACGGCAGGTGTGTCCCCAGGTGTCCCCAGAAGCCCCCCAGACCCCCCCAGGTGTCCCAGGTGACGGCAGGTGTGTCCCCAGGAGCTGCGGGAGCGTGTCCTGCGTGGGAAGTACCGTGTCCCGTTCTACATGTCCACGGACTGCGAGAACATCCTGCGCCGCTTCCTGGTGCTCAACCCCGCCAAGCGCTGCACCCTCGAGGTCTGGGGGGTCCTGGGGGTCCTGGGGGGCTTGGGGGGGCTTGGGGGGTCCTGGAGGGTCCTGGGGGGGTCCTGGGGGGTCTGGGAGTCCTGGGGGTCCTGGGGGGTTCTGGGGGGCTCAAGGGGGAGGGTTCTGGGGGGCTTGGGGGGGTCCTTGGAGGGATTGAAGGGTCCTGGGGGGTCCTGGGGGGGCTTGGGGGGTCCTGGGGGGGCTTGGGGGGTCCTGGGGGGATCTGGGGGGGCTTGGGTGGCTCTTGAGGGGGTCCTGGGGGCTCCTGGGGGTTCTGGGGGGCTTGGGTGTCCTGGGGGGGTCCTGGGGGGCCTTGGGGGGTCCTGGGGGGGCTTGGGGGGTCCTGGGGCTGCTTAGGGGGGGCTTGGGGGGGTCCTGGGGGCTCGGGGGGGGCTTGGGGGGTCCTGGGGGGTCCTGGGGGGTCCTGGGGAGGTCCTGGAGGGTCTCGGGGGCTCCTTGGGGGGGGCCTGGGGGGTTCTGGGGGGCTCAAGGGGGGTCCTGGGGGGTCCTGGAGGGGTCCTGGGGGGGCTTGGGGGGCTTGGGGGGTCCTGGGGGGGTCCTGGGGGTCCTGGAGTTCCTCAGGAGGTGCTGGGGGGCTCAGGGGGGTGCTGGGGAGTCCTGGGGGGGCTTGGGAGGGTCCTGGAGGGTCCTGGGGGGGCTTGGGGGGGGCTTGGGGGTCCTGGGGGGGCTTGGGGGGGGTTCTGGGGGGCTGGGGGGGTTCTGGAGGGATTGAAGGGTCCTGGGGGGGGCTTTGGGGGTCCTGGGGGGGCTTGGGGGGTCTTGAGGGGGTCCTGGGGGCTTGGGGGGTCCTGGAGGGGTCCTGGGGGTCCTGGGGGGCTTGGAGGGTCTTGGGGGGGCTGGGGGGGTCTGGGGGGCTGTCCTGGGGGGGCTTGGGGGCTCCTTGGGGGGCCTGGGGGGACTTGGGGGGGGCTTGGGTAGGTCCCGGGGGGGGCTTGGGGGGCTTGGAGGGTCCTTGGGGGGGTTCTGGGGGGTCTTGAGGGGGTCCTGGGGGGATCTGGGGGGGTCCTGGGGGGGGTCCTGGGGGCCTTGGGGGGCTTGGGGGTCCTGGGGGGGCTTAGGGGGGCTTGGGGGGTCCTGGGGGGTCCTGGGGGGTCCTGGGGGGGTCCTGGGGGGCTTGGAGGGTCCTGGGGGGTCCTGGGGGGGGGTCCTGGGGGGTCCTGGGGGGGGTCCTGGGGGGGCTTGGGGGCTTGGGGGGGTCCTGGGGGAGGTCCCAGGGGGGGTTCTGGGGGGGCTTGGGGTGTCCGGGGGGGGTCCTGGGGGGCTTGGGGGGTCCTTGGAGGGATTGAAGGGTCCTGGGGGTCCTGGGAGGTCCTTGGGGGGGCTGGGGGGGTCTGGGGGGCTGTCCTGGGGGGTCCTGGGGGGGCTTGGGGGATGCTTGGGAGGTCCTAGGGGGTGCTCGGGGGGGGCTTGGGGGGTCCCTGGGGGTGACTCGGGGGGTCCTGGGGGGCTTGGGAGGTCCTGGGGGCTTGGGAGGGTCCTGGAGGGTCCTCAGGGGGCTCAGGGGGTGCTTGGGGGGGTCCTTAGAGGGATTGAAGGGTCCTGGGGGGCCTTGGGGGGGTCCTGGGGGCTTGGGGGGTCCTGGGGGAGGTCCCAGGGGGGTTTCTGGGGGGTCCTGGGGGGCTCGGGGGGGTCCTGGAGGGGTCCTGGGGGTGCTTGGGGGGGTCCTTGGAGGGATTGAAGGGTCCTGGGGGTCCTGGGGGGGTCCTGGGGGGTCCTGGGGGGTCCTGAGGGGGTCCTGGGGGGGCTTGGGGGCCTGGGGGGGCTTGGGGGGGCTTGGGGGGTCCGGGGGGAGTCCTGGAGGGCTGGGGGGGGCTTGGAGGGTCCGGGGGGGGGTCCTGGGGGCTTGGGAAGGTCCCAGGGGGGGCTTGGGGGGTCCTGGGGGGATCTGGGGGGGCTTGGGGGGTTCTGGGGGGGTCCTGGGGGGGCTTGGGGGTCCTGGGGGGTCCTGGGGGGTCCTGGGGGGTCCTGGGGGGCTTGGAGGGTCCTGGGGGGTCCTGGGGGGGGGTCCTGGGGGGTCCTGGGGGGGGTCCTGGGGGGCTTGGGGGGCTTGGGGGGTCCTGGGGGAGGTCCCAGGGGGGTTCTGGGGGGCTTGGGTGTCCGGGGGGGGTCCTGGGGGGCTTGGGGGGGTCCTTGGAGGGATTGAAGGGTCCTGGGGGTCCTGGGAGGTCCTTGGGGGGCTGGGGGGGTCTGGGGGGCTGTCCTGGGGGGTCCTGGGGGGGTCCTGGGGGGGCTTGGGGGATGCTTGGGAGGTCCTAGGGGGTGCTCGGGGGGGGCTTGGGGGTCCCTGGGGGTGACTCGGGGGGTCCTGGGGGGGCTTGGGGAGGTCCTGGGGGGCTTGGGAGGGTCCTGGAGGGGTCCTCAGGGGGCTCAGGGGGGTGCTTGGGGGGGTCCTTAGAGGGATTGAAGGGTCCTGGGGGGCCTTGGGGGGGTCCTGGGGGCTTGGGGGGTCCTGGGGGAGGTCCCAGGGGGGTTTCTGGGGGGTCCTGGGGGCTCGGGGGGGTCCTGGAGGGGTCCTGGGGTGCTTGGGGGGGTCCTTGGAGGGATTGAAGGGTCCTGGGGGGGTCCTGGGGGGGTCCTGGGGGTCCTGGGGGGGTCCTGAGGGGGTCCTGGGGGGGCTTGGGGGGCCTGGGGGGGCTTGGGGGGGCTTGGGGGGTCCGGGGGGAGTCCTGGGAGGGCTGGGGGGGCTTGGAGGGTCCGGGGGGGGGTCCTGGGGGGCTTGGGAAGGTCCCAGGGGGGGCTTGGGGGTCCTGGGGGGTCCTGGGGGGATCTGGGGGGGCTTGGGGGGTTCTGGGGGGGTCCTGGGGGGGCTTGGGGGGTCCTGGGGGGTCCTGGGGGGTCCTGGGGGGGCCTGGGGGGGTCCTGGGGGGGGTTCTGGGGGGCTTGGGGGGGTCCTTGGAGGGATTGAAGGGTCCTGGGGGGGCTTGGGGGGGTCTTGAGGGGGTCCTGGGGGCTCAGGGGGGGCTTGGGGGTGCTCGAGAGGTCCCAGGGGTCCTGGGGGGTGATTGGGAGGTCCTTGGGGGGGCTGAGCGGGTCTGGGGGGCTGTCCTGGGGGTCCTGGGGGGGTCCTGGGGGGGCTTGGGGGGGTCCTGGGGGGCTTGAGGGGGTCCTGGGGGGCTCCTGGGGGGTTCTGGGGGCTTGGAGGGTCCTGGAGGGATTGAAGGGTCCTGGGGGGGTCCTGGGGGGTCCGGGGGGGGTCCTGGGGGGCTTGGGAGGGTTCTGGGGGGTCCTGGAGGGTCCTGGGGGGATCTGGGGGGTCCTGGGGAGGTCCTGGGGGGGTTCTGGGGGGGCTTGGGGGGGTCCTGGGGGGTCTGGGGGTTCTGGGAGTCCTGGGGGGACTGGGGGGGCTTGGGGGGGCTTGGGGGGTTCTGGGGGGGCTCAAGGGGGGTTCTGGGGGGGCTTGGGGGGGTTCTGGGGGGTCCTGGGGTGGTCCTGGGGGGTCCTGGAGTTCCTCAGGAGGTGCTGGGGGGCTCAGGGGGGTGCTGGGGAGTCCTGGGGGGGCTTGGGGGGGTCCTGGGGTGGTCCTGGGGGGGCTTGGGGAGGTCCTGGGGGTTCTGGGGGGGCTTGGGGGTCCTGGGGGGTCCTGGGGGGGCTTGGGAGGGGCTTGGGGGGGTCTTGAGGGGGTCTGGGGGGTTCTGGGGGGGCTCAAGGGGGGTCCTGGGGGGGCTTGGGGGGATCCTGGGGGGGGTTCTGCGGGGCTTGGGGGGGTCCTGGGGGATCTGGGGGGTCCTGGGGGGCTTGGAGGGTCCTTGGGGGAGTTCTGGGGGGTCTTGAGGGGGTCCTGGGGGGGTCTGGGGAGTTCTGGGGGGGTCCTGGGGGGGCTTGGAGGGCTTGGGGGGTCCTGGGGGGGTCCTGGAGGGTTCTGAGGGGATTGGGGGGGGCTGGAGGGGTCCTGGGGGGTTCTTGGGGGGTCCTGGGGGATCCTTAGGGGGTCTTGGGGGGGTCCTGGGGGGTCCTGGGGGTCTTGGGGGGTCCTGGGGGGCTCTTGGGGTGGTTTTGAGAGGTTTTGGGGCAGTTTTGAGAGATTTTGGGGCAGTTTTGAGGGGTTTTGGGGCAATTTTGAGAGGTTTTGAGAGGTTTTGGGTCAGTTTTGGGCAGTTCTGAGAGGTTTTGGGGTGGTTTTGAGTGGTTTTGAGGGGTTTGGGGGTGGTTTTGAGAGGTTTTGGGGTGGTCTCAGTGGTTTTGTGAGATCCCACAAAGGATCTGGGAGGTCCTGAAAGGTTCTGGGAGGTCCCATGAGAAGTTTTGAGAGGTTTTGGGGGGGTTCTTGAGGGGTTTTGGGGTGGTTTTGAGAGGTTTTGGGGCAGTTTTGAGAGGTTTTGGGGTGGTTTTGAGAGGTTTTGGGGTGGTTTTGAGAGGTTTTGGGTCAGTTTGAGAGGTTTTGGGGCAGTTTTGAGGGGTTTTGGGGTGGTTTTGAGAGGCTTTGGGTCAGTTTTGAGAGGTTTTGGGGTGGTTTTGAGGGTTTTGGGTCAGTTTTGAGAGGTTTTGGGGCAGTTTTGAGAGGTTTTGGGGTGGTTTTGAGAGGTTTTGGGGTGATTTTGAGGCAGTTTTGAGAGGTTTTGGGGTTTTGAGGGTTTTGGGGTGGTCTCAGTGCTCCTGTGAGATCCCACAAAGCATCTGGAAGGTCCTGAAACCTCCTCAGGGTTTTTTTTGGGGACATCTTGGGATGTCCACGTCCCACCCAGCGCCACCCCCGTGTCCCACTGATGTCCCCACGTGTCCCCTCTGTTTCAGGGTTTTGGGGTGATTTTGAGGGGTTTTGGGGCAGTTTTGAGAGGTTTTGGGGCAGTTTTGAGGGGTTTTGGGGTGGTTTTGGGTCAGTTTTGAGAGGTTTTGGGTCAGTTTTGAGAGGTTTTGGGTCAGTTTTGAGGGGTTTTGGGGCAGTTTGAGAGGTTTTGGGGTGGTTTTGAGAGGTTTTGGGTCAGTTTTGAGGGGTTTTGGGGCAATTTTGAGAGGTTTTGGGGTGATTTTGAGGCAGTTTTGAGAGGTTTTTTGGGGTTTTGAGGGTTTTGGGGTGGTCTCAGTGCTCCTGTGAGATCCCACAAAGCATCTGGAAGCTCCTGAAACCTCCTCAGGGTTTTTTTTGGGGACATCTTGGGATGTCCCACGTCCCACCCAGCGCCACCCCCGTGTCCCACTGATGTCCCCACGTGTCCCCTCTGTTTCAGGGGTTTTGGGGTGGTTTTGAGAGGTTTTGGGTCAGTTTTGAGAGGTTTTGGGTCAGTTTTGAGAGGTCTTGGGGAGGTTTGAGAGGTTTTGAGTGGTTTTGAGAGGTTTTGGGTCAGTTTTGAGAGGTTTTGGGTCAGTTTTGAGAGGTTTTGGGTCAGTTTTGAGAGGTTTTGGGTCAGTTTTGGGTCAGTTTTGAGAGGTTTTGGGGCAGTTTTGAGAGGTTTTGGGGCGGTTTTGAGGGATTTTGAGAGGTTTTGAGAGGTTTTGGGGCAGTTTTGAGAGGTTTTGGGTCAGTTTTGAGAGGTTTTGGGGCAATTTTGAGAGGTTTTGGGTCAGTTTTGAGAGGTTTTGGGTCAGTTTTGAGAGGTTTTGGGTCAGTTTTGAGAGGTTTTGGGTCAGTTTTGAGGGGTTTTGGGGCAGTTTTGAGAGGTTTTGGGTCAGTTTTGAGGGGTTTTGGGGCAGTTTTGAGGGGTTTTGGGGCAGTTTTGAGGGGTTTTGGGGTGGTTTTGAGAGGTTTTGGGTCAGTTTTGAGAGGCTTTGGGGTGGTTTTGAGAGGTTTTGAGGGGTTTTGGGTGGAGTTTTGAGGGGTTTTGGGGCAGTTTTGAGAGGTTTTGGGTCAGTTTTGAGGGGTTTTGGGGTGGTTTTGAGAGGTTTTGGGTCAGTTTTGAGAGGTTTTGGGTCAGTTTTGAGGGGTTTTGGGTCAGTTTTGAGGGGTTTTGGGTCAGTTTTCAGGGGTTTTGGGGAGGTTTTGAGGGGTTTTGGGTCAGTTTTGAGGGGTTTTGGGGTGGTTTTGAGGTGGTCTCAGTGGTCCTGTGAGGTCCCACAAAGGATCTGGGAGGTCCTGAAAGGTCCTGGGAGGTCCCATGAGAGGTTTGAGAGATTTTGAGGGGTTTTGGGTCAGTTTTGAGAGGTTTTGGGTCAGTTTTGAGAGGTTTTGGGGCAATTTTGAGAGGTTTTGGGGTGGTTTTGAGAGGTTTTGGGGTGATTTTGAGGCAGTTTTGAGAGGTTTTGGGGTTTTGAGAGGTTTTGGGGTGGTCTCAGTGCTCCTGTGAGGTCCCACAAAGCATCTGGAAGGTCCTGAAACCTCCTCAGGGTTTTTTTTGGGGACATCTTGGGATGTCCCACATCCCACCCAGCGCCACCCCCGTGTCCCACTGATGTCCCCACGTGTCCCCTCCAGCAAATCATGAAGGACAAATGGATCAACATCGGCTACGAGGGGGACGAGCTGACGCCCTACACGGAGCCCCAGGAGGACTTTGGGGACACCAAACGCATCGGTGAGGGACCTTGGGGACCTTGGGGACCTTGGGGACAGCGCCAGGGGCGTGGCCGGCGCGGTGACACCCCCTGGCGTGTCCCCAGAGGTGATGGTGGGCATGGGCTACACGAGGGAGGAGATCAAGGAGGCCCTGAGCACCCACAAGTACAACGAGGTGACGGCCACATACCTGCTGCTGGGGCGGCGCGGAGAGGTGGGTGACACTGGGGACATTGGGGACATTGGGGACAGTGGGGACATTTGGGACAGTCGGGACATTTGGGGACATTGGGACATTTGGGACATTGGGGACATAGGGGACATGGGGGACATTGGGGACATTGGGGGTCAGGGGGACATTGGGGACACTGGGGACATGGGGATATTGGGGACATTGGGGACATTTGGGGACACTGGGACATTGGGGACACTGGGGACAGTGGGGACATTGGGGACAGTGGGGACACTGGGGACAGTGGGGACATTGGGGACACTGGGGACATTGGGGACATTTGGACACTGGGGACAGTGGGGACATTGGGGACATTGGGGACATTGGGACACGGCCACCTACCTGCTGCTGGGGCGCGCGGAGAGGTGGGTGACATTGGGGACATTGGGGACATTGGGGACATCGGGGACAGTGGGGGGTCAGGGGGACATTGGGGACAGTGGGGACACTGGGGACACTGGGGACATGGGGGACACTGGGGACACTGGATACATTGGGGACACTGGGGACATTGGGGACATTGGGGGTCAGGGGGACAGTGGGGACAGTGGGGACATTGGGGACAATGGGGACATCGGGGGTGTGGGGGGGGATTGGGGACACTGGGGGGTCAGGGAGACATTGGGGACAATGAGGGGACATTGGGGACACGGCCACCTACCTGCTGCTGGGGTGGCGTGGAGAGGTGGGTGCCACCGGGGGGACACTGGGGACATCGGGGACAGTGGGGACATTGGGGACATTGGGGATGTTGATGGCCCTGTGACCCTGGGGACAGCCTGAGGGTGGCAGGGGTGGCTCTGGTGACACTGTGACCCTGGTGACACTGTGGTGGCTCTGGTGACAGCCCGAGGGTGGCAGTGCTCTGTCCCTGGTGACTCTGGTGACACTGTGACCCTGGTGACACTGTGACCTTGGGGACAGCCCGAGGGTGGCAGTGCTCTGTCCCTGGTGACACTGTGGTGACACTGGTGACACTGTGGTGGCTCTGGTGACAGCCCGAGGGTGGCAGTGCTCTGTCCCTGGTGACACTGTGGTGACACTGGTGACACTGTGGTGACACTGTGGTGGCTCTGGTGACAGCCCGAGGGTGGCAGTGCTCTGTCCCTGGTGACACTGTGGTGACACTGGTGACACTGTGGTGACACTGGTGACACTGTGGTGGCTCTGGTGACACTGTGGTGACACTGTGGTGACTTTGGTGACAGCCCGAGGGTGGCAGTGCTCTGTCCCCTGGTGGCTCTGGTGACACTGTGGTGACACTGTGGTGTCCCTGGTGACACTGTGGTGACACTGTGGTGACACTGTGGTGACACTGTGGTGTCCCTGGTGACACTGTGGTGACACTGGTGACACTGTGGTGACTTTGGTGACAGCCCGAGGGTGGCAGTGCTCTGTCCTGGTGGCTCTGGTGACACTGTGACCTTGGTGACAGCCCGAGGGTGGCAGTGCTCTGTCCCTGGTGACACTGTGGTGTCCCTGGTGACACTGTGGTGACACTGTGGTGACACTGGTGACACTGTGGTGACACTGTGGTGACACTGGTGACACTGTGGTGGCTCTGGTGACACTGTGGTGACACTGTGGTGGCTCTGGTGACAGCCCGAGGGTGGCAGTGCTCTGTCCCTGGTGGCTCTGGTGACACTGTGACCCTGGTGACAGCCCGAGGGTGGCAGTGCTCTGTCCCTGGTGGCATTGTGGTGACACTGGTGACACTGTGGTGGCTCTGGTGACACTGTGGTGACACTGGTGACACTGTGGTGACCCTGGTGACTTTGGTGACAGCCCGAGGGTGGCAGTGCTCTGTCCCTGGTGGCTCTGGTGACACTGTGACCCTGGTGACTTTGGTGACAGCCCGAGGGTGGCAGTGCTCTGTCCCTGGTGACACTGTGGTGACACTGGTGACACTGTGGTGGCTCTGGTGACACTGTGACCTTGGTGACAGCCCGAGGGTGGCAGTGCTCTGTCCCTGTCACGGCTCCGGGGTCCGGCCGAGGCCCCCAACGGTGCCACCAAGTCGGGGACGTCGGGGACCCACGGGAAGGGACAGCGCGGGGGGGGCCACCACCGGCAACGGCGACACAGCGACTTCTGTGAGTGACATTGGGGACATTGGGGACACTGGGGACACTGGGGGGACATTGGGGACATTGGGGACACTGGGGGGACACTGGGGGGACACAGCGACTTCTGTGAGTGACACTGGGGACATTGGGGACATTGGGGGGACATTGGGGGGACATTGGGGGGACACAGCGACTTCTGTGAGTGACACTGGGGACATTGGGGACATTGGGGGGACATTGGGGACATTGAGGGGACATTGGGGACATTGGGGACATTGGGAGGACACAGCGACTTCTGTGAGTGACACCGGGGACATTGGGGACATTGGGGACACTGGGGACATTGGGGACATTGGGGGGACATTGGGGACACTGGGGACATTGGGGACATTGGGGGGACATTGGGGACACTGGGGACATTGGGGGGACACTGGGGACACTGGGGACACTGGGGGGACATTGGGGACACTGGGGGGACACAGCGACTTCTGTGAGTGACATTGGGGACATTGGGGACATTGGGGGGACATTGGGGACACTGGGGACACTGGGGACATTGGGGACACTGGGGACACTGGGGGGACACTGGGGACACTGGGGACAGCGACTTCTGTGAGTGACATTGGGGACATTGGGGACATTGGGGGGACATTGGGGACACCGGGGACACTGGGGGACACAGCGACTTCTGTGAGTGACACTGGGGACACTGGGGACATTGGGGACACTGGGGACATTGGGGGGACATTGGGGACATTGGGGACACTGGGGGGACACTGGGGACACTGGGGACACTGGGGACACTGGGGGGACACAGCGACTTCTGTGAGTGACATTGGGGACATTGGGGACACTGGGGGGACATTGGGGACATTGGGGACATTGGGGACATTGGGGACACTGGGGGACATTGGGGACATTGGGGGGACACAGCGACTTCTGTGAGTGACACTGGGGACATTGGGGACACTGGGGACATTGGGGACATTGGGGACACTGGGGACATTGGGGACACTGGGGGGACATTGGGGACATTGGGGACATTGGGACATTGGGGACACTGGGGGGACATTGGGGACATTGGGGACACTGGGACATTGGGGACACTGGGGGGACACAGCGACTTCTGTGAGTGACACTGGGGACACTGGGGACATTGGGGACATTGGGGACACTGGGGACATTGGGGACACTGGGGACATTGGGGACATTGGGGACACTGGGGGGACATTGGGGACATTGGGGACACTGGGGGGACACTGAGGGGACACAGCGACTTCTGTGAGTGACATTGGGGACATTGGGGACATTGGGGACATTGGGGACATTGGGGACATTGGGGACATTGGGGGGACATTGGGGACATTGGGGGGACACAGCGACTTCTGTGAGTGACATTGGGGACATTGGGGACACTGGGGACACTGGGGGGACACTGGGGGGACACAGCGACTTCTGTGAGTGACACTGGGGACATTGGGGACATTGGGGGGACATTGGGGGGACATTGGGGGGACATTGGGGGGACACAGCGACTTCTGTGAGTGACACTGGGGACATTGGGGACATTGGGGGGACATTGGGACATTGAGGGGACATTGGGGACATTGGGGACATTGGGAGGACACAGCGACTTCTGTGAGTGACACCGGGGACATTGGGGACATTGGGGACACTGGGGACATTGGGGACATTGGGGGGACATTGGGGACACTGGGGACATTGGGGACATTGGGGGGACATTGGGGACACTGGGGACATTGGGGGGACACTGGGGACACTGGGGACACTGGGGGGACATTGGGGACACTGGGGGGACACAGCGACTTCTGTGAGTGACACTGGGGACACTGGGGACACTGGGGACATTGGGGACACTGGGGACACTGGGGGGACACTGGGGACACTGGGGACAGCGACTTCTGTGAGTGACATTGGGGACATTGGGGACATTGGGGGGACATTGGGGACACCGGGGACACTGGGGGGACACAGCGACTTCTGTGAGTGACACTGGGGACACTGGGGACATTGGGGACACTGGGGACATTGGGGACATTGGGGACACTGGGGACATTGGGGGGACATTGGGGACATTGGGGACACTGGGGGGACACTGGGGACACTGGGGACACTGGGACACTGGGGGGACACAGCGACTTCTGTGAGTGACATTGGGGACATTGGGGACACTGGGGGGACATTGGGGACATTGGGGACATTGGGGACATTGGGGACACTGGGGGACATTGGGGACATTGGGGGGACACAGCGACTTCTGTGAGTGACACTGGGGACATTGGGGACACTGGGGACATTGGGGACATTGGGGACACTGGGGACATTGGGGACACTGGGGGGACATTGGGGACATTGGGGACATTGGGGACATTGGGGACATTGGGGACACTGGGGGGACATTGGGGACATTGGGGACACTGGGGACATTGGGGACACTGGGGGGACACAGCGACTTCTGTGAGTGACACTGGGGACACTGGGGACATTGGGGACATTGGGGACACTGGGGACATTGGGGACACTGGGGACATTGGGGACATTGGGGACACTGGGGGGACATTGGGGACATTGGGGACACTGGGGGGACACTGAGGGGACACAGCGACTTCTGTGAGTGACATTGGGGACATTGGGGACATTGGGGACATTGGGGACATTGGGGACATTGGGGGGACATTGGGGACATTGGGGGGACACAGCGACTTCTGTGAGTGACACTGGGGACACTGGGGACATTGGGGACATTGGGGACAGTGGGGACATTGGGGGGACATTGGGGACATTGGGGACATGGGGGGGACATTGGGGACACTGGGGACACTGGGGGGACATTGGGGGGACACTGGGGACATTGGGGGGACACTGGGGGGACACTGGGGACATTGGGGACATTGGGGACATTGGGGGACACTGGGGACATTGAGGGGACATTGGGGGGACACGGTGACGTCTGTGAGTGTCCCCAGGGAGGGGGCACAGACTGGGGGGGGGGGGGTCTGACCCCTTTTGTGTCCCCCCCCCCCCCCCAAGCAGCCCCTGGGGGGGTCCCTGTGGGGGGTGACCCCCCCTGGTGTCCCCCAATGTCCCCCAATGTCCCCCCCGACCCCCCATTGTCCCCACTGTCCCCCCGTGTCCCCCCCATTGTCCCCATTGTCCCCCCATTGTCCCCCCCATTGTCCCCATTGTCCCCACTGTCCCCATTGTCCCCATGTCCCCATTGTCCCCATTGTCCCCTCATTGTCCCCTCATTGTCCCCACTGTCCCCATTGTCCCCATTGTCCCCATGTCCCCATGTCCCCCCATTGTGTCACTGTGACCCTGGGGACAGCCCGAGGGTGGCACTGACCTGTCCCTGTCCCCATTGTCCCCACTGTCCCCATTGTCCCCATTTACCCCATTGTCCCCACTGTCCCCATTGTCCCCATGTCCCCATTTTCCCCATGTCCCCATTGTCCCCCCATTGTCCCCCCCATTGTCCCCTCACTGTCCCCTCATTGTCCCCATTGTCCCCATGTCCCCATTGTCCCCATGTCCCCATTGTCCCCTCATTGTCCCCATTGTCCCCATGTCCTCCCATTGTGTCACTGTGACCCTGGGGACAGCCCGAGGGTGGCACTGGCCTGTCCCTGTCCCCACTGTCCCCACTGTCCCCTCACTGTCCCCTCACTGTCCCCTCCTTGTCCCCATTGTCCCCATGTCCCCTCACTGTCCCCTCCTTGTCCCCATTGTCCCCACTGTCCCCATTGTCCCCTCCTTGTCCCCATTGTCCCCATTGTCCCCATTGTCCCCATTGTCCCCATGTCCTCATTGTCCCCATGTCCTCATGTCCCCCCCTGTCCCCTGCTGTCCCCCCCGTGGCCCTGGTGTCACTGTGACCCTGGGGACAGCCCGAGGGTGGCACTGACCTGTCCCTGTCCCCATTGTCCCCTCATTGTCCCCTCCACTGTCCCCACTGTCCCCATGTCCCCATTGTCCCCATTGTCCCCATTGTCCCCATTGTCCCCACTGTCCCCATGTCCCCATTGTCCCCATTGTCCCCATTGTCCCCATGTCCCCATTGTCCCCACTGTCCCCATGTCCCCATTGTCCCCACTGTCCCCATGTCCCCATTGTCCCCATTGTCCCCATTGTCCCCATTGTCCCCACTGTCCCCATGTCCCCATTGTCCCCATTGTCCCCATTGTCCCCATTGTCCCCCTCCTCCTGTGGCCCTGGTGTCACTGTGACCCTGGGGACAGCCCAAGGGTGGCACTGACCTGTCCCTGTCCCCATTGTCCCCTCACTGTCCCCTCATTGTCCCCTCATTGTCCCCATTGTCCCCATGTCCCCATGTCCCCATTGTCCCCCGATTGTCCCCAATGTCCCCATTGTCCCCTCATTGTCCCCATTGTCCCCATTGTCCCCATGTCCCCATTGTCCCCATGTCCCCATTGTCCCCCCATTGTCCCCATTGTCCCCATGTCCCCATTGTCCCCCCCTGTCCCCCGCTGTCCCCCCCATGGCCCTGGTGTCACTGTGACCCTGGGGACAGCCCGAGGGTGGCACTGGCCTGTCCCTGTCCCCATTGTCCCCATTGTCCCCATTGTCCCCTCATTGTCCCCATTGTCCCCATTGTCCCCATTGTCCCCCCATTGTCCCCATTGTCCCCATGTCCCCATTGTCCCCCCATTGTCCCCATTGTCCCCTCATTGTCCCCCATTGTCCCCATGTCCCCATTGTCCCCATGTCCCCATTTTCCCCATGTCCCCATTGTCCCCATTGTCCCCCCGTGTCCCCCCATTGTCCCCATGTCCCCATTGTCCCCATGTCCCCATTGTCCCCATTGTCCCCATGTCCCCACTGTCCCCATTGTCCCCTCACTGTCCCCTCCTTGTCCCCATTGTCCCCATGTCCCCACTGTCCCCATTGTCCCCCTCCTCCTGTGGCCCTGGTGTCACTGTGACCCTGGGGACAGCCCGAGGGTGGCACTGGCCTGTCCCCATTGTCCCCATTGTCCCCATGTCCCCTCACTGTCCCCTCCTTGTCCCCATTGTCCCCATTGTCCCCATTGTCCCCATGTCCCCATTGTCCCCACTGTCCCCACTGTCCCCTCACTGTCCCCACTGTCCCCTCACTGTCCCCATTGTCCCCTCACTGTCCCCATTGTCCCCTCACTGTCCCCTCACTGTCCCCTCACTGTCCCCTCATTGTCCCCATTGTCCCCACTGTCCCCACTGTCCCCTCACTGTCCCCTCACTGTCCTCATTGTCCCCATTGTCCCCATTGTCCCCATGTCCCCATGTCCCCATTTTCCCCATGTCCCCATTGTCCCCATTGTCCCCTGCTGTCCCCCCCATGGCCCTGGTGTCACTGTGACCCTGGGGACAGCCCGAGGGTGGCACTGACCTGTCCCTGTCCCCATTGTCCCCATCATTGTGTCCTCCACTGTCCTCATTGTCCCCATTGTGCCCTCACTGTCCCCTCCTTGTCCCCATTGTCCCCCCATTGTCCCCTCATTGTCCCCATTGTCCCCATGTCCCCATTGTCCCCATGTCCCCATGTCCCCATTGTCCCCATTGTCCCCATTGTCCCCCCATTGTCCCCATTGTCCCCTCATTGTCCCCACTGTCCCCTTCCCCCCCCCATGGCCCTGGTGTCACTGTGACCCTGGGGACAGCCCGAGGGTGGCACTGGCCTGTCCCTGTCCCCATTGTCCCCATTGTCCCCTCACTGTCCCCATGTCCCCATTGTCCCCTCATTGTCCCCATGTCCCCATTGTCCTCCCATTGTCCCCATGTCCCCTCATTGTCCCCATTGTCCCCATTGTCCCCATTGTCCCCTCATTGTCCCCCCATTGTCCCCATTGTCCCCATTGTCCCCATTGTCCCCCGCTGTCCCCCCCATGGCCCTGGTGTCACTGTGACCCTGGGGACAGCCCGAGGGTGGCACTGGCCTGTCCCTGTCCCCATTGTCCCCACTGTCCCCTCACTGTCCCCTCACTGTCCCCATTGTCCCCTCACTGTCCCCTCACTGTCCCCATTGTCCCCATGTCCCCTTCATTGTCCCCTCACTGTCCCCTCCTTGTCCCCACTGTCCCCATGTCCCCCTCCTCCTGTGGCCCTGGTGTCACTGTGACCCTGGGGACAGCCCGAGGGTGGCACTGGCCTGTCCCTGTCCCCACTGTCCCCATTGTCCCCTCATTGTCCCCAGTGTCCCCATGTCCCCATTGTCCCCCCATTGTGTCACTGTGACCCTGGGGACAGCCCGAGGGTGGCACTGGCCTGTCCCTGTCCCCATTGTCCCCATTGTCCCCATGTCCCCATTGTCCCCATGTCCCCATTGTCCCCATTGTCCCCATTGTCCCCATTGTCCCCATGTCCCCATTGTCCCCATTGTCCCCATGTCCCCATTGTCCCCATTGTCCCCATTGTCCCCATTGTCCCCATGTCCCCATTGTCCCCATTGTCCCCATGTCCCCATTGTCCCCCTCCTCCTGTGGCCCTGGTGTCACTGTGACCCTGGGGACAGCCCGAGGGTGGCACTGACCTGTCCCTGTCCCCATTGTCCCCACTGTCCCCTCACTGTCCCCTCACTGTCCCCTCCTTGTCCCCATTGTCCCCACTGTCCCCATTGTCCCATTGTCCCATTGTCCCCATGTCCCCATGTCCCCATGTCCCCCCATTGTGTCACTGTGACCCTGGGGACAGCCCGAGGGTGGCACTGACCTGTCCCTGTCCCCATTGTCCCCACTGTCCCCTCACTGTCCCCTCATTGTCCCCATTGTCCCCATGTCCCCTCATTGTCCCCACGTCCCCACTGTCCCCATTGTCCCCATTGTCCCCATTGTCCCCTCATTGTCCCCATTGTCCCTTCACTGTCCCCTCATTGTCCCCATTGTCCCCATTGTCCCCTCATTGTCCCCTCATTGTCCCCTCATTGTCCCCATTGTCCCCATTGTCCCCTCATTGTCCCCTCATTGTCCCCATTGTCCCCATTGCCCCCCCATTGTCCCCATTGTCCCCATTGTCCTCATTTTCCCCATTGTCCCCATGTCCCCACTGTCCCCATTGTCCCCTCACTGTCCCCTCCTTGTCCCCACTGTCCCCACTGTCCCCACTGTCCCCTCACTGTCCCCACTGTCCCCATTGTCCCCTCACTGTCCCCTCACTGTCCCCATTGTCCCCTCACTGTCCCCATTGTCCCCACTGTCCCCTCACTGTCCCCTCACTGTCCCCTCACTGTCCCCTCACTGTCCCCATTGTCCCCACTGTCCCCTCACTGTCCCCTCCTTGTCCCCATTGTCCCCATTGTCCCCACTGTCCCCATTGTCCCCACTGTCCCCTCACTGTCCCCTCACTGTCCCCTCATTGTCCCCATTGTCCCCATTGTCCCCATATCCCCACTGTCCCCATTGTCCCCATTTTCCCCATTGTCCCCACTGTCCCCTCACTGTCCCCTCACTGTCCCCACTGTCCCCACTGTCCCCTCACTGTCCCCTCACTGTCCCCACTGTCCCCAGGTGGTCCCACGCCCACCCCGGCGCCCCCCAAGCGCAGCCCCACCAGCGCCGGCGCCTCGGAGCTGCGGGAGGGGCCGGGGGTCGCGCCCCCCCCCCGGCGGGGCAGCGGCGGCACCGGGGGGGTCCCGGGGGGGTCCCGGGGGGGTCCCGGGGGGGCCGCGCCCCTCCCCCCCTCCAGCCCCTTGGTCAGCAGCGCCCACAACCCCAACAAGGCCGAGATCCCCGAGAGGCACCCGGACAGCGCGGTGGGCACCGGGAAATGTGGGGCTGGGGGCTTCAAATGGGGCTGGGGGCTTCAGATGGGTCTGGGGGCTTCTGGGGGGGAGTGTGGGGACCACAACCCCAACAAGGCCGAGATCCCCGAGAGGCACCCGGACAGCGCGGTGGGCACCGGGAAATGTGGGGCTGGGGGCTTCAAATGGGGCTGGGGGCTTCAAATGGGGCTGGGGGCTTCAAATGGGGCTGGGGGCTCGGAATGTGGGGCTTGGGGGGGGAAATGTGGGGCTGGGGGCTTCAAATGGGTCTGGGGGCTTCTGGGGGGGGGTTAATGTGGGGACAACCCCAACAAGGCCGAGATCCCCGAGAGGCACCCGGACAGCGCGGTGGGCACCGGGAAATGTGGGGCTGGGGGCTTCAGATGGGGCTGGGGGCTGGAAATGGGGCTGGGGGCTCGGAATGTGGGGCTGGGGGCTTCTGGGGCTCGGAATGTGGGGCTGGGGGCTTCAAATGGGGCTGGGGGCTTCTGGGGGGGGTTAATGTGGGGACAACCCCAACAAGGCCGAGATCCCCGAGAGGCACCCGGACAGCGCGGTGGGCACCGGGAAATGTGGGGCTGGGGGCTTCAGATGGGGCTGGGGGCTCGGAATGTGGGGCTTGGAGGGGGAAATGTGGGGCTGGGGGCTTCTGGTGGGGGGGAATGTGGGGCTGGGGGCTTCGGGGGGGGCTCCAGGCTCGAAATGTGGGGCTGGGGGCTTCTGGTGGGGGGGAATGTGGGGCTGGGGGCTCGGAATGTGGGGCTGGGGGGGGAAATGTGGGGCTGGGGGCTTCTGGTGGGGGGGAATGTGGGGCTGGGAGCTCGGAATGTGGGGCTGGGGGCTTCAAATGGGGCTGGGGGCTTCGGGGGGGAAATGTGGGGCTGGGGGCTTCTGGGGGGGAGTGTGGGGACCACAACCCCAACAAGGCCGAGATCCCCGAGAGGCACCCGGACAGCGCGGTGGGCACCGGGAAATGTGGGGCTGGGGGCTGGAAATGGGGCTGGGGGCTCGGAATGTGGGGCTGGGGGCTTCAGATGGGTCTGGGGGCTTCAAATGGGGCTGGGGGCTTCAAATGGGGCTGGGGGCTTCAGGGGGGAAATGTGGGGCTGGGGGCTTCGGGGGGGGAACTGGGGGGGAAATGTGGGGCTGGGGGCTCGGAATGTGGGGCTGGGGGCTTCTGTGGGGGGCACTGGGAGGGGGAAATGTGGGGCTGGGGGCTTCAAATGGGGCTGGGGGCTTGGAATGTGGGGCTGGGGGCTTCAAATGGGGCTGGGGGCTTCAAATGGGGCTGGGGGCTTGGAATGTGGGGCTGGGGACTTCTGGGGGCTTGGAATGTGGGGCTGGGGGCTTGGAATGTGGGGCTGGGGGGGAAATGTGGGGCTGGGGGGGAAATGTGGGTCTGGGGGCTTCAAATGGGTCTGGGGGCTTTGGGGGGGGGTTAATGTGGGGACAACCCCAACAAGGCCGAGATCCCCGAGAGGCACCCGGACAGCGCGGTGGGCACCGGGAAATGTGGGGCTGGGGGCTTCAAATGGGGCTGGGGGCTTCAAATGGGGCTGGGGGCTCGGAATGTGGGGCTTGGGGGGGGAAATGTGGGGCTGGGGGCTTCAAATGGGGCTGGGGGCTTCAAATGGGGCTGGGGGCTTCTGGGGGAAATGTGGGGCTGGGGGCTTCAAATGGGGCTGGGGGCTTGGAATGTGGGGCTGGGGGCTCGGAATGTGGGGCTGGGGGCTTCTGGGGGGGGAACTGGGGGGGAAATGTGGGGCTGGGGGCTCGGAATGTGGGGCTGGGGGCTTCAAATGGGGCTGGGGGCTTCAGGGGGGAAATGTGGGTCTGGGGGCTTCTGGGGGGGAGTGTGGGGACCACAACCCCAACAAGGCCGAGATCCCCGAGAGGCACCCGGACAGCGCGGTGGGCACTGGGAAATGTGGGGCTGGGGGCTTCAAATGGGGCTGGGGGCTTCAAATGGGGCTGGGGGCTTCAAATGGGGCTGGGGGCTGGAAATGTGGGGCTGGGGGCTTCAGGGGGCTTGGAATGTGGGGCTGGGGGCTTCAAATGGGGCTGGGGGCAGGGAATGTGGGGCTGGGGGCTTCGGGGGGGAACTGGGGGGGGAAATGTGGGGCTGGGGGCTTCTGGGGGGAAATGTGGGGGAAATGTGGGGCTGGGGCTTGGAATGTGGGTCTGGGGTCTCTCTGTGGGTCTGGGGTCTCTATATTGGGTCTGGGGTCTGTATTGTGGGTCTGGGGTCTCTATGGGGGTCTCTAAATTGGGTCTGGGGTCTCTAAATTGGGTCTGGGGTCTCTGTTGTGACCCCCATGTCTCCCCAGCCCCACGTGCCCCCCAGCGTTATGGGTCGCAGGAACACCTTCTGTGGGTCTGGGGTCTCTCTTTGGGTCTGGGGTCTCTATGGGGGTCTGGGGTCTCTAAATTGGGTCTGGGGTCTCTGTGGGTCTGGGGTCCTGACTGTTGCCCCCTCCCCAGCCCCACGTGCCCCCCAGTGTGATGGGTCGCAGGAACACGTTCTGTGGGTCTGGGGTCTGTGTGTGGGTCTGGGTTTGGGTCTGGGGTCTCTGTGGGTCTGGGGTCACTAAATTGGGTCTGGGGTCTCTGATGTGACCCCCATGTCCCCCTCCCCAGCCCCACGTGCCCCCCAGTGTGATGGGTCGCAGGAACACGTTCTGTGGGTCTGGGGTCTGTGTGTGGGTCTGGGTTTGGGTCTGGGGTCTCTAAATTGGGTCTGGGGTCTGTGTGTGGGTCTGGGGTCTCTATGGGGGTCTCTAAATTGGGTCTGGGGTCTCTAAATTGGGTCTGGGGTCCTGACCCGTTGCCCCCTCCCCAGCCCCACGTGCCCCCCAGCGTGATGGGTCGCAGGAACACGTTCTGTGGGTCTGGGGTCTCTATGGGGGTCTCTAAATTGGGTCTGGGGTCTCTGTGGGTCTGGGGTCTGTGTGTGGGTCTGGGGTCTCTATGGGGGTCTCTAAATTGGGTCTGGGGTCTCTATATCGGGTCTGGGGTCTGTGTGTGGGTCTGGGGTCTCTATGGGGGTCTCTAAATTGGGTCTGGGGTCTCTAAATTGGGTCTGGGGTCTCTCTGTGGGTCTGGGGTCCTGACTGTTGCCCCCTCCCCAGCCCCACGTGCCCCCCAGCGTGATGGGTCGCAGGAACACGTTCTGTGGGTCTGGGGTCTCTCTGTGTGTCTGGGTTTGGGTCTGGGGTCTCTAAATTGGGTCTGGGGTCTCTAAATCGGGTCTGGGGTCTCTGATGTGACCCCCATGTCCCCCCAGCCCCACGTGCCCCCCAGCGTGATGGGTCGCAGGAACACCTTCGTGTGCTCGGAGCGCCCGGGGGGAGAGCGGCACCTGCTGCTGCCCAACGGCAAGGACAGGTGAGTGAGACCCCTCCCCAAATTACACCTGAGACCCCTCCCCAAATACACCTGAGACCCCTCCCCAAATACACCTGGGACCCCTCCCCAAATACACCTGGAACCTGACACCCCTCCCCAAATTACACACACACACCTGAGACCCCTCCCCAAATACACCTGAGACCCCTCCCCAAATACACCTGAGACCCCTCCCCAAATTACACACACACACCTTGGGGAGAGCGGCACCTGCTGCTGCCCAACGGCAAGGACAGGTGAGTGAGACCCCTCCCCAAATTACACCTGAGACCCCTCCCCAAATTAAATACACACCTGAGACCCCTCCCCAAATAACCCCCGAGACCCCTCCCCAAATTAAATACACACCTGAGACCCCTCCCCAAATTAAATACACACCTGAGACCCCTCCCCAAATAACACACACACCTGAGACCCCTCCCCAAATTACACCTGAGACCCCTCCCCAAATTACACACACACCTCGGGGAGAGCGGCACCTGCTGCTGCCCAACGGCAAGGACAGGTGAGTGAGACCCCTCCCCAAATCAAATACACACCCGAGACCCCTCCCCAAATTACACACACACCTGAGACCCCTCCCCAAATTACACCTGAGACCCCTCCCCAAATTACACCTGAGACCCCTCCCCAAATTACACCTGGAACCTGAGACCCCGCCCCAAATTACACCTGAGACCCCTCCCCAAATACACACACACCTCGGGGAGAGCGGCACCTGCTGCTGCCCAACGGCAAGGACAGGTGAGTGAGACCCCTCCCCAAATTAAATACACACCTGAGACCCCTCCCCAAATTAAATACACACCTGAGACCCCTCCCCAAATACACACACACCTGAAACCCCTCCCCAAATTACACCTGAGACCCCTCCCCAAATTACACCTGAGACCCCTCCCCAAATAACCCCTGAGACCCCTCCCCAAATTACACACACACACCTGAGACCCCTCCCCAAATTACACCTGAGACCCCTCCCCAAATTACACACACACACCTGAGACCCCTCCCCAAATACACCTGAGACCCCTCCCCAAATTAAATACACACCTGAGAACCCTCCCCAAATTACACCTGAGACCCCTCCCCAAATTACACACACACACCTGAGACCCCTCCCCAAATACACCTGAGACCCCTCCCCAAATTAAATACACACCTGAGAACCCTCCCCAAATTACACCTGAGACCCCTCCCCAAATACACCTGGAACCTGAGACCCTTCCCCAAATTACACCTGAGACCCCTCCCCAAATTACACACACACACCTGAGACCCCTCCCCAAATTACACCTGAGACCCCTCCCCAAATACACCTGGGACCCCTCCTCAAATACACCTGAGACCCCTCCCCAAATACACCTGAGACCCCTCCCCAAATTACACCTGAGACCCCTCCCCAAATTACACCTGTGACCCCTCCCCAAATACACCTGAGACCCCTCCCCAAATTACACCTGAGACCCCTCCCCAAATACACCTGAGACCCCTCCTCAAATTACACCTGAGACCCCTCCCCAAATACACCTGGGACCCCTCCCCAAATTACACCTGAGACCCCTCCCCAAATACACCTGGGACCCCTCCCCAAAGCCACCTGTTCCCCCAGTAACACCTGTCCCAGTGCCACCTGTCCCAGTAACACCTGTCCCAGTGCCACCTGTCCCAGTAACACCTGTCCCAGTGCCACCTGTCCCAGTAACACCTGTCCCAGTAACACCTGGCCCAGTAACACCTGGCCCAGTAACACCTGTCCCAGTGCCACCTGTCCCAGTGCCACCTGTCCCAGTGCCACCTGTCCCAGTAACACCTGTCCCAGTAACACCTGTCCCAGTAACACCTGTCCCAGTGCCACCTGTCCCAGTAACACCTGTCCCAGTGCCACCTGTCCCAGTGCCACCTGTCCCAGTAACACCTGTCCCAGTGCCACCTGTCCCAGTAACACCTGTCCCAGTAACACCTGTCCCAGTGCCACCTGTCCCAGTGCCACCTGTCCCAGTAACACCTGTCCCAGTAACACCTGTCCCAGTAACACCTGTCCCAGTGCCACCTGTCCCAGTAACACCTGTCCCAGTGCCACCTGTCCCAGTAACACCTGTCCCAGTAACACCTGTCCCAGTAACACCTGTCCCAGTGCCACCTGTCCCAGTAACACCTGTCCCAGTAACACCTGTCCCAGTGCCACCTGTCCCAGTGCCACCTGTCCCAGTGCCACCTGTCCCAGTGCCACCTGTCCCAGTAACACCTGTCCCAGTAACACCTGGCCCAGTAACACCTGTCCCAGTAACACCTGTCCCAGTAACACCTGTCCCAGTAACACCTGTCCCAGTGCCACCTGTCCCAGTAACACCTGTCCCAGTGCCACCTGTCCCAGTGCCACCTGGCCCAGTAACACCTGTCCCAGTAACACCTGTCCCAGTAACACCTGTCCCAATAACACCTGTCCCAGTAACACCTGTCCCAGTGCCACCTGTCCCAGTAACACCTGTCCCAGTAACACCTGTCCCAGTGCCACCTGTCCCAGTAACACCTGTCCCAGTAACACCTGTCCCAATAACACCTGTCCCAGTAACACCTGTCCCAGTGCCACCTGTCCCAGTAACACCTGTCCCAGTAACACCTGTCCCAGTAACACCTGTCCCAGTGCCACCAGTGCCCGTCCCAGCACGGGGGTGGGGGGTGGGGGGATCACCTGGGGGTCACCTGTGTGTGTCACCTGTGTCACCTGAGTGTCACCTGTGTCACCTGTGTCTCACCTGTGTCAGCTGTGTGTCACTGTGTGTCACTTGTGTCACCTGTGTCACCTGAGTGTCACCTGTGTCACCTGTGTGTCACCTGTGTCACCTGAGTGTCACCTGTGTCACCTGAGTGTCACCTGTGTCACCTGTGTGTCACCTGTGTCACCTATGGTGTCACCTGTGTGTCACCTGTGTCACCTGAGTGTCCCTGTGTGTCACCTGAGTGTCACCTGTGTCACACCTGTGTCTCACCTGTGTCACCTGTGTCCCCTCCCCAGCCTGTCATCGCGGCCGCCGCCGTCGCCCTCCAGCCACTCCCTGGGCAGGGCTCACCTGGCTCACCTGGGTGTCCCCTGTCACCAGTGTGTCCCTGGGTGTCACCTGGGTGTCACCTGAGTGTCCCCTGGGTGTCACACCTGTGTCACACCTGTGTCCCCAGCCTGTCATCGCGGCCGCCGCCATCCCCCTCCAGCCACTCCCTGGGCGGGGCTCACCTGGGTGTCACCTGGGTGTCCCTGAGTGTCCCCTGGGTGTCACACCTGAGTGTCCCCTGGGTGTCACACCTGTGTCACCTGAATGTCACCTGTCTGTCCCCCCCAGCCTGTCATCACGGCCGCCGCCGTCCCCCTCCAGCCACTCCCTGGGCGGGGCTCACCTGGCTCACCTGGCTCACCTGGGTGTCCCCTGGGTGTCACACGTGTGTCACCTGAGTGTCCCCTGGGTGTCACACCTGAGTGTCCCCTGTGTCACACCTGTGTCCCCTCCCCAGCCTGTCATCGCGGCCGCCGCCATCCCCCTCCAGCCACTCCCTGGGCGGGGCTCACCTGGCTCACCTGGGTGTCACCTGTGTGTCACTGTGTGTCCCTGGGTGTCATACCTGAGTGTCACCTGTGTCCCCCCCAGCCTGTCATCGCGGCTGCTGCTGTCCCCCTCCAGCCACTTTCTGGGCGGGGCTCACCTGGCTCACCTGGGTGTCACCTGAGGGTCACACCTGGATGTCCCCTGGCTTACCTGGGTGTCACCTGAGTGTCCCCTGGGTGTCACACCTGTGTCACACCTGTCTGTCCCCCCAGCCTGTCATCGCGGCCGCCGCCGTCCCCCTCCAGCCACTCGCTGGGCGGGGCTCACCTGGCTCACCTGGCTCACCTGGGTGTCACCTGGGTGTCCCCTGGGTGTCACACCTGAGTGTCACCTGTGTCACACCTGTGTCCCCTCTGTCCCCCCCAGCCTGTCATCGCGGCCGCCGCCGTCCCCCTCCAGCCACTCCCTGGGCGGGGCTCACCTGGCTCACCTGGGTGTCCCCTGAGGGTCACCTGGGTGTCACACCTGTGTCACCTGGGTGTCCCCTGGGTGTCACACCTGTGTCACACCTGTGTCACACCTGTCTGTCCCCCCCAGCCTGTCATCGCGGCCGCCGCCGTCCCCCTCCAGCCACTCGCTGGGCGGGGCTCACCTGGCTCACCTGGGTGTCCCCTGGGTGTCCCCTGGGTGTCCCCTGAGTGTCCCCTGGGTGTCACACCTGTGTCACACCTGTGTCACACCTGTGTCCCCTCCCCAGCCTGTCATCGCGGCCGCCGCCGTCCCCCTCCAGCCACTCCCTGGGCGGGGCTCACCTGGCTCACCTGGCCCGGGGCTGCTCCACCCGCAGCACCTTCCACGGGGGTGGGGGAGGGGCGGGGGGGGGGGTCCCGGGAGCGCCGTGGGGGAGGGGCGGCCGGTGCCCCTCCCCCCGCCTCGCCCCCCCCCGCCCCCGCCGCCGCCTCCCCCCGGCCCCGCCCCACGGCCACGCTGCTGAGCAAGATCACCTCCAAACTGAGCCGCAGGTGAGCACACCTGGGGGGCTTGGGGACACCTGGGGACACCTGGGGACACCTGGGGATACCTGGGGGGCTTGGGGGGGCTTGGGGACACCTGGGGATACCTGGGGACACCTGGGGACACACCTGGGGACACCTGGGGACAACTGGGGACACCTGGGGACACCTGGGGGTCTTGGGAACACACCTGGGGGCAACCGGGGACACCTGGGGACACCTGGGGACACACCTGGGGACACCTGGGGACACACCTGGGGACACCTGGGGGGCTTGGGGGGGCTTGGGGACACCTGGGGATACCTGGGGACACCTGGGGACACACCTGGGGACACCTGGGGACACACCTCGGGGGCTTGTGGACACACCTGGGGACACCTGGGGGGCTTGGGGACACACCTGGGGGCAACCGGGGACACCTGGGGACACCTGGGGGGTTCAGGGCACCTGGGGACACCTGGGGACACCTGGGGGGCTTGGGGACACACCTGGGACACCTGGGGACAGCTGGGGACACACCTGGGGACACACCTGGGGACACCTGGGAACACCTGGGGATTCCTGGGGACACCTGGGGACAGCTGGGGACACACCTGGGGACACCTGGGGACACCTGGGGGGCTTGGGGACACCTGGGGACACCTGGGGACACACCTGGGGGGCTTGGGGACACACCTGGGGACACCTGGGGACACCTGGGGACAACTGGGGACACCTGGGGACACACCTGGGGACAGCTGGGGATACCTGGGGACACCTGGGAACACACCTGGGGGGCTTGGGGACACCTGGGGGGGCTTGGGGACACCTGGGGACACACCTGGGGACACCTGGGGACACACCTGGGGACACCTGGGGACACCTGGGGGGCTTGGGGACACACCTGGGGGCAACCGGGGACACCTGGGGGGACACCTGGGGACACCTGGGGGGGCTTGGGGACACCTGGGGGACACCTGGGGACACCTGGGGGACACCTGGGGGGCATCTGGGGGGTTCAGGGCACCTGGGGACACCTGGGGGGCTTGGGGACACCTGGGGACACCTGGGGGGCTTTGGGGGTCACCTGGGGGGGTTCAGAATCACCTGGGGGGGTTCAGGGGCACCTGGGGGGTTTGGCCTCACCTGAGCCTTCCTCCCCCTCCTCCTCCTCCTCCTCCCCCTCCTCCTCCTCACCTGAGCCTTCCTCCTCCTCCTCCTCCCCCTCCTCCTCCTCACCTGAGCCTTCCTCCTCCTCCTCCTCCTCCTCCCCCTCCTCCTCCTCACCTGAGCCTTCCTCCTCCTCCTCCTCCCCCTCCTCCTCCTCACCTGAGCCTTCCTCCTCCTCCTCCTCCTCCTCCCCCTCCTTCTCCTCACCTGAGCCTTCCTCCCCTCCTCCTCCTCACCTGAGCCATTGTCCCCTCTCCTCCTCACCTGTGCCATTGTCCCCTCTCCTCCTCACCTGAGCCTTCCTCCCCTCCTCCTCCTCACCTGTGCCATTGTCCCCTCTCCTCCTCACCTGAGCCTTCCTCCCCTCCCCTCTCCTCCTCACCTGTGCCATTGTCCCCTCTCCTCCTCACCTGAGCCTTCCTCCCCCTCCTCCTCCTCACCTGAGCCTTCCTCCCCTCCTCCTCCTCACCTGTGCCATTGTCCCCTCTCCTCCTCACCTGTGCCATTGTCCCCTCTCCTCCTCACCTGTGGCCGTGCTCTCTCACCTGAGCCTTCCTCCCCCTCCCCCTCCTCCTCCTCACCTGAGCCTTCCTCCCCTCTCCTCCTCACCTGTGCCATTGTCCCCTCTCCTCCTCACCTGTGCCATTGTCCCCTCTCCTCCTCACCTGTGCCATTGTCCCCTCTCCTCCTCACCTGAGCCTTCCTCCCCCCTCTGTCCCAGGGTGTCCCTGGACCCCTCTCGGCGCCAGAGCTCCAATCGCTGCGTCTCGGCCACGCCCGGCCCCGGCGCCACCAAGATCCGTGAGTGACACCTGGGGACACCTGGGGACACCTGGGACACCTGGGGACACCTGGGGACACCTGGGACACCTGGGGACACCTGGGACACCTGTCCCAGTGACACCTGGGGACACCTGGGGCACCTGGGGACACCTGGGACACCTGTCCTGGGTACACCTGGGACACCTGGGGCACCTGGGGACACGTGTCCTGGTGACACGTGTGTCACCTGGGGCACCTGGGGCAGCTGGGATGGGACACCTGGGACACCTGGGGACACCTGTGTCACCTGTCCCAGTGACACCTGGGACACCTGGGGCACCTGGGGACACCTGGGACACCTGGGGTGGGACATCTGGGACACCTGGGGCACCTATGATGGGACACCTGGGGACACCTGGGGACACCTGGGGACACCTGGGATGGGACACCTGGGACACCTGGGATGGGACACCTGGGATGGGACACCTGGGACACCTGGGACACCTGGGGACACCTAGGACACCTGGGATGGGACACCTGGGACACCTGGGACACCTGTCCTGGTGTCACCTGGGGCAACTGTGTCACCTATCCCAGTGTCCCCAGTGTCACCCATGTCACCTGTCCCAGTGACACCAGTGTCACCTGTGTCACCTGTCCCAGTGACACCTGGGCCACCTGCCCCCAGTGCCCCCAGTGCTCCCAGGGCTCCCAGTGTCACCAGTGTCACCTGTCCCAGTGTCACCTCTGTCCCCAGTGTCACCTGGGGCACCTGTGTCACCTGTCCCAGTGACACCTGTCCCAGTGTCACCAGTGTCCCCAGTGTCACCTGCCGCAGCATCCCCAGTGTCCCCAGTGTCACCTGTCCCAGTGACACCTGTGGCACCAGTGTCACCTGTCCCAGTGTCCCCAGTGTCCCCAGTGTCCCCAGTGTCCCCTGTCCCGGTGCCACCGCTGCTGCTCTGTCCCTTCTGCCCTTGCTGCTGTCAGGGGGAATTTGGGACAGGGGGATTTGGGTGAATTTTGGGTGAATTTTGGCTGGATTTGGGGTGGATTTTGGGGTGATTTTGGGTTTTTTTTGAGTGGATTTTGTGAGAATTTTGGGGTGGGATTTTGAGTGGATTTTGAGTGGATTTTGGGTTGATTTTGGGTGACTTTTGGCTGAATTTGGGGTGAATTTTGAGTGGATTTTGGGTGAATTTTGGATGAATTTTGGCTGGATTCTGGGTTGATTTTGGGTGGATTTTGGGTGAATTTTGGGTTGATTTAGGGTGAATTTTGGTGGATTTGGGGTGAATTTTGGGCTGATTTTGGGGTGAATTTGGGTTGATTTTGGGTGAATTTTGCCTGGATTTGGGGTGAATTTTGGGATGATTTTGGGGTGAATTTGGGTGGATTTGGGGTGAATTTTGCCTGGATTTTGGGTGAATTTTGAGTGGATTTGGGGTGAATTTTAGATGGATTTTGGGTGGATTCTGGGGTGAATTTGGGTTGATTTTTGGGTGAATTTGGGTTGATTTTGGTGAATTTTGGCTGGATTTGGGGTGAATTTTGAGTGGATTTGGGGTGAATTTTAGATGGATTTTGGGTGGATTTTGGGGTAAATTTTGGGTGAATTTGGGTGGATTCTGGGCTGATTTTGGGCTGATTTTGGGTTGATTTTGGCTGATTTTGGGGTGAATTTGGGTTGATTTTGGGTGAATTTGGGTTGATTTTGGGTGAATTTTGCCTGGATTTGGGGTGAATTTTGAGTGGATTTGGGGTGAATTTTAGATGGATTTTGGGTGGATTCTGGGGTAAATTTTGGGTTGATTTTGGCTGGATTCTGGGTTGATTTTGGGTTGATTTGGGCTGATTTTGGGCTGATTTTGGGGTGATTTTGGGCTGTATCTCCCCCTCCCCTGACCCCCCGTGTGCCCCCCAGGGTCGCAGACGAACCTGCGGGAATCGGGGGACCTGCGCTCACAAGGTGGGGACCCCCCCTCCCCCCCTCCCCCCCTCCCCCCCTCCCCGGGGACCCCCCAGAACCCCCCCCCGGGCCCGGGGACCCCCCCGGGGGGACCCCAGACCCACCTGTCCCCTCCCCCCAGTTGCCATCTACCTGGGGATCAAGAGGAAGCCGCCCCCCGGCTGCTCCGAGGGGGGGGGGCTGTGACGGGGGGGGGGGGCTCCCCCTGCCCCCCCCCTCCCCTCCCCCCCTCCCCGGGACCCCCCCCGGGACCCCCCCCGGACACTCGGAACCGAACCAGGACCCCCCCGGAACCGAACCGGGACCCCCGGGAACGCCCGGCTGTAGGGACCCCCGGGACCCCCCCGGGACCCCCCCGGGACCCCTGGAACTGGACCGGGACCCCCAGAAATGGACCGGGACCCCCGGAATTGCACTGGGAACCCCAGAGCTGGACCGGGACCCCCCCAGAACCGGACCGGGACCCCCGGAATTGCACCGGGACCCCCCCGGGACCCCCCCGGGACCCCCCCGGGCACTCGGAACCGAACCGGGACCCCTGGAACTGGATCGGGATCCCCGGAACCGGACCGGGACCCCCCCCGGAACCAAACTGGGACCCCCGGAACCGGACTGGGACCCCCGGAATCAAACTGGGACCCCCCGGAACCGGACTGGGACCCCCGGAATCAAACTGGGACCCCCGGAATCAAACTGGGACCCCCCCAGGACCGGACTGGGACCCCCGGAATCAAACTGGGACCCCCCCGGGACCGGACTGGGACCCCCGGAATCAAACTGGGACCCCCCCGGAACCAAACTGGGACCCCCCCGGAACCGGACTGGGACCCCCCCCAGAACCGGACTGGGACCCCTGGAACCAAACCAGGACCCCTCCGGAACTGAACCAAGACCCCCGGAACTGGACCGGGACCCCCCCGGAACCGAACCAGGACCCCTGGAACCGAACCGGGACCCCCCTGGAACTGGACTGGGACCCCCGGAACCGGACCGGGACCCCCCCCGGAACCAAACTGGGACCCCCAGAACTGGAGCCGGGACCCCCCCCCGGAACCGCCCAGAACCGAACCAAGACCCCCGGGACCGGACTGGGACCCCCGGAATCAAACTGGGACCCCCCCAGAACCGGACTGGGACCCCCGAAATCAAACTGGGACCCCCCCGGGACTGGACCGGGACCCCCGGAACCGAACCGGGACCCCCCTGGAACTAGACTGGGACCCCCAGAACCGCACTGGGACCCCCCCGGAACTGGATCGGGACCCCCGGAACCGAACCGGGACCCCTCCTGAACTGGACTGGGACCCCCAGAACCGGACCAGAACCATCACAGCCGCAGTTCCCGGGAACCCCCCGAATGAGGCTGGGGACCCCTCCCCCCTCCCCGGGACCCCCAGAACCGGATCGGGACCCCCAGAACCAAATCGGGACCCCCGGGAATCCCCCCGGGACCCCCAGAACCGGATTGGGACCCCCGGGAACACCCCCTGGGACCCCCGGAACCGGATCGGGACCCCCGGGACCCCCCCGGGACCCCCGGAACCGGATCAGGACCCCCAGAACCGGATCGGGACCCTCGGGAAACCCCCCCCGGTACCATCGGAACCGGATCGGGACCCCCGGGACCCCCGGAACCAAATCGGGACCCTCGGGAAACACCCCCGGGACCCCCAGAACCGGATCGGGACCCCCCCCGGGACCCCCCCGGGACCCCCAGAACCGGATCGGGACCCCCAGGAAACCCCCCCGGGACCCCCAAAACCGGATCAGGACCCCCAGAACCGGATCAGAACCCTCGGGAAACCCCCCCGGTACCATCGGAACCGGATCGGGACCCCCGGGACCCCCGGAACCAAATCGGGACCCTTGGAAACACCCCGGGACCCCCAGAACCGGATCGGGACCCCCCCCGGGACCCCCCTGGAAGCCCCAGAACCGGATCGGGACCCCCGGGACCCTCCCCGGGACCCCCCCGGAAGCCCCAGAACCGGATCAGGACCCCCAGAACGGGATCAGGACCCCCGGGACCCCCCCGGGACCCCCAGAACCGGATCGGGACCCCCCCCCGGGACCCCCCCCCGGAGCCCCCCAAAGGTTCGGCCACCCCGGGACCCCCCCTCAATTTGGGACCAGCGGAACTTGGGACCCCCCCGTGGGGACCCCGGGGGTCTTTGGGGTGGGGGGGGGGTCTCCGGCGGCTCCAGGATTTTGGGGACCCCCCCCCTCTCCCCTCCCCCCCCCTCCGGGGGTCCCCGCGTGCCCCTCCCCCCCCTTGTACAGTCTGTAAATACGGCCCCGCCCCCCCCAGCCCCCCCCCCGCGACCCCTCCCCATTTTTAAGTTATTCCTGCCCCGATCTCTGTCCCCCCCCGACCCCCCCCCAAAATAAACATAGGGACCCCCACCCCCGGTCTGTGTGCGGGGGGGGTTTTGGGGTCCCCCTTGGGGGTTCGGGGGGGATTTGGGGGTTCCGGGGGGTTTTGGGGTCCCCCTTGGGGGTTCGGGGGATTTTTGGGGGGATTTTGGGGGGTTCGGGGGGGTTTTGGGGTCCCCCTTGGGGGTTCGGGGGGGATTTGGGGGGATTTTTGGGAGTTCGGGGGGTTTTGGGGTCCCCCTTGGGGGTTCGGGGGGGATTTGGGGGGATTTTGGGGGCTCCGGGGGGTTTTGGGGTCCCCCTTGGGGGTTCGGGGGATTTTTGGGGGGTTCTGGGGGGTTTTGGGGTCCCCCTTGGGGGTGTGGGAGGAATTTGGGGGGATTTTTGGGGCTCCGGGGGGTTTTGGGGTCTTCTTTGGA